>NC_044032.1:20005951-20218236 GCF_901765095.1 Microcaecilia unicolor | reverse complement strand
CTTAATTGTTGCAAACTTAAGGGCAACTTAAGGCAAACTTAAGGGCACTTTGGTAGTGCATTCCATAGTTGCGTGCTGATGTAGGAGAAGCTAGATGCATATATTGATGTATATTGGAGCAGAGGAGTACCCTGAAGGTTAGAGCAGTGGGCTAAGACCCAGGGAAGCCACACTTCAAATCCTATGTTTCCCATCCATGTTCCTTAGGCTGGTCAGTGGTCACTTAAATTTCCACTGCCACAGGTACAAATTAGCATATCAACCTTCTTGAAGAGGAAACAAACTTGCCCTTAGCCCAGATTTGGAAAGGGGAATAATGAATCTAAAATCTAAATAAATAGTCATGGAGGGACAGATTCTATATATGGAGCTACGAGTTACTTGTGTTAAATTGGATGCATGACCAGTGTTAACACACTTAACTTAATTGAGTAATGAGCCAATCGATGCTGATAATTGGGTGATGAAAACCAATTATCAGCACGAATTGGCAATAATTTGGATTTACACGCATATCGTATTCTATAATGATGTGAATGTAAATCCTAATGTGCGTACATACTTGGGGGCATGGATAGAGGCGTTTTGCGCGTTGACATAGAATACGGCCAAACTGCGCCTAACTGTAGGCTCCGGCATTTTAACCTGAATAAAGTATTGTCAGCTCCTGTTGTACAACACTGAGTGGAGTGGAACAGGTAGACGTGAAGCATCTGTTTACGCTTTCCAAAAATACTAGGACTAGGGGGCACGCAATGAAGGTAGAAACTAGTAAATTTAAAATGAATTGGAGAAAATTTTTCTTCACTCAACGTGTGACTTTATACAAAATTTCTCCATTCTACATGAATCACAATAGGGTTTCCATTCAGCCCACAGTACAGAAACCGTCCTACTCACCCTAATATCCAAATTCAAACATGAAATTTCACTTGGAAACAACATCCCCCTCTTACAATTCAATTTATCCAGTGCATTCGATATGGTAAATCACAATATCCTAACCAAACTACGGGATAAACTTGGAATCGGCAGAAACATCATTAATTGGATAAAAGGCGTCATCACCTCAAGAGCTTACCAAGTCAAATCAACCTCAACTATCTCATCTCCCTGGTCATCAAACTGCGGTGTACCTCAAGGTTCCCCTCTATCCCCAATCCTTTTCAATCTTATGATGATCCCACTAGCAAAAGCTCTATTCAGACATGGTCTCAACCCTTTCATATATGCTGACGATGTCACCATATTTATTCCCATCAAATCTAATCTAACTGAAATTTCCAACAAAATATCCTTGGCCATGCACATCTTAACCGCTTGGGCCAACGCCTTTATGATGAAAATGAACAAAGAAAAAAACGCAATGCCTAATCCTCTCTGCCCAGCACTCCGCGCCCCTCCCTATCAACCTTAACATCTCCGGCACCACAATCCCCATATCTGACAACTTAAAAATCCTTGGAGTGACATTAGATAACCATCTGTCGCTCGAAGATCACGCAAAATCCACTACAAAGAAAATGTTCAACATGATGTGGATACTGAAACGTGTAAAACCATATCTCCCTCTGAAAACATTCCGGAACTTGGTGCAATCCACAGTACTTACCCACGCTGACTACTGCAACAGTATTTTCTTAGGCTGCAAGAACCACATCCTGAAAAAACTTCAGACTGCCCAAAATACAGCAACTAGGGGCATAGCTACGGGTGGGCCTGGGTGGGCCCAGGCCCACCCAATTTCAGCCCAGGCCCGCCCAGCGCCAGCCCCAGCACCATTGCCGGCCACTGCTGCTTTTCCTGTTGAGCAGCAGGGCCGGCGCTACAAAAAAGAAGAAGCGCTAACGGCGCTAAGGACGAGAAATGTTTTTTTTTTAAAAAAGCGCGGCACCGGCAGGCACTGTCTCGGCCTGCAGACGGGAGGAGCCTGCGAGCCAGCAGCCAATGCCTCAGCAGCCAATGCCTTAAGGCTGCTGAGACAGTGCCTGCCGGTGCCGCGCTTTTTTTTTTTTTTTTTTAACATTTCTCGTCCTTAGCGCCGTTTGCGCTTCTTCTTTTTGTAGCACCCGGCCCTGCTGCTCAACAGGAAAAGCAGCAGTGGCCGGCAATGGGGGCTGGCGCTGGCATGCAGGGCGGGCCTCGTCGAAGAAAAGAGGGAAAACATGGAAGGATGGGGAGAAAGAGGGAAAACATGGAAGGATGGGGAGAAAAGAGGGAAAACAGATGGAAGGATGGCAGAGAATGAGGGAAAACATGGAAGGATGGGGAGAAAGAGGGAAACATGGAAGGATGGGGAGAATGAGGGAAAACATGGAAGGATGGGGAGAAAGAGGGAAAACTTGGAAGGATGGGGAGAAAAGAGGGAAAACAGATGGAAGGATGGCAGAGAATGAGGGAAAACATGGAAGGATGGGGAGAAAGAGGGAAAACATGGAAGGATGGGGAGAAAAAGAGGGAAAACAGATGGAAGGATGGGGAGAAAGAGGGAAAACATGGAAGGATGGGGAGAAAAGAGGGAAAACAGATGGAAGGATGGCAGAGAATGAGGGAAAACATGGAAGGATGGGGAGAAAGAGGGAAACATAGAAGGATGGGGAGAATGAGGGAAAACATGGAAGGATGGGGAGAAAGAGGGAAAACTTGGAAGGATGGGGAGAAAAGAGGGAAAACAGATGGAAGGATGGCAGAGAATGAGGGAAAACATGGAAGGATGGGGAGAAAGAGGGAAAACAGATGGAAGGATGGCAGAGAATGAGGGAAAACATGGAAGGATGGGGAGGAAAGAGGGAAACATGGAAGGATGGCAGAGAATGAGGGAAAACATGGAAGGATGGGGAGAGAAAGAGGGAAAACGGATGGATGGGGAGAGAGACTCGATGGAAGGATGGGGAGAGAAAGGGGAGAGACTGGAAGGATGTGGAGAGAGAAGGGACACTGAACAGAAAAGGGTAGAGTGATACAGAGACACTGGTTAGAAGGAGGGAGAGAGACATTAGATGGAAGGATCAGGAGAGAGGATAGATGGATGGAAGGATGGGGAGAGAAAGAGGGAAGACGCTGGATGGAAGGGTAGGGAGAAAGAGGTGACACTGGACGGAAGGATGCAGAAAGAAAGAGGGGAGACTACTGGAAGGATGGGGAGAGAGAGGGGAGACTGGAAGGATGGGGAGAGAAAGAAGAGAGCTGCTGGATGGAAAAGGAGAGTAGTGAAAGACTGGAGAATAAGAGGAAGGGTCATGGGGAGAACAAGGGTGAGAAAAAGATGAAAAGCCATAAGTAGATGAAGGAAATTAAAGAATGGATAGTAAGAATGAATTAAATCAGGACAGAGAGAGAGAGGCAGAAAAATATTGAAGAAAGCAAAGAAAAAGGAGAGAAAAATGAGAAATGGCCAGGAAACCGTGGCAGAAGAGTTAAGCGAAAACGAAGGAAAGCAGAATCTAGAGACTGGGAGCGACACAATGAGAAAAAGTAAATGGCCATACAAGAAAGGTAAAGAAAATAATTTTATTTTTAATTTAGGATAAAGTAATATGGTACCTGTGTTAATGAAGTTTCAGACACCAATACTTCCTTCCTTAGGTCAGGCGAGGATACCGTAACAGCAGTATACTGACCTGAGGCAGGAGGTTTTGGCCTCTGAAAGCTCATTGAAAAGGGTGTTAGGCTATTAAATAAATTTTCTGAAATCTGATGCACTGAAAAGCAGCACTTTACCCTGTGTGACAAATGCATCTGATTAGCGTGACTAAATTTTGCTGGGGGAGGGGGGTAGAGAGAAATTTTGTGCCCACCCACTTTGGGTTCAGGCCCATCCAAAATTGGCAGTCTGGCTACGCCACTGAACTAGACTCATTTTTGGCAAACCACGATTTGAAAGTGCAACACCTCTTCGAAAAAAAACTTCATTGGCTCCCTATCAAAGAACGAATCAATTTCAAAGTCCACACACTAATCCACAAGATTATCCACAGTGAATCTCCAGGCTATATGCTCGACCTGATCGACCTCCCCACCAGGAACATGTCTACAACCTCACAAACTTACCTCAACCTACACTACGCCAATTGCAAAGGACTCAAGTACAAAACCTATTATGGATCAAACTTCTCCTTCTTAGGCAGCCGCTCCTCCTCTCGCTTGTCACGTCACTGCGCTCCTCCGGGGTCTTACTCCAGGGGCAGTGACGTGGAGGCGAGAGGAGGAGCGGCTGCACAGACTGCGTTGTAAGATGCATTTGCAAATGATTTGGGCTGGGTTTAAAAACAATTATCGCTTCTTTTCTTTTTGTATCAGCCGCTGCTGCTCAACAGGAGAAGCAGCAGCGGCCGGACAGCGTTACTACTGGCATCTGAAGGGTGGCGATGGGGTTTGATGCGCCGGGGGGGAGGGAGTGTTTGATGTGCTTGGAGGGGGAGAGGTGTTTGATGTGCTGGGGGGGATTGGGTGATTCGCCAAGGGGGGGGGGGGTTCTGTGGTGCCACGCTTGTAGTTTTTTGATGCGCCGCTCCCTGCCATTTCCTCCGAAGTGGCAGGGAGTGGCGCACTGACAGCTGATTCCCAGGCAGGGGGAGGAGTAGGGAAACACGCGTGTTTCCCTACTCCTCCCCCTGCCTGGGAATCAGCTGTTAGTGACGTCATCCTGGCTACAGAGCCTAGCTCAGCAACTCCAGGAGCCACGGACACAGGCAGTCCCACATTAGAACAGGATAAATCCCTCCTCTCAGTACCCTTCTCCACCACCGCCAACTCCAGGCTCCGCTCATTCTGCCTCGCCTCACCCTATGCTTGGAACAACCTTCCTGAGCCCTTACGCCAAGCCCCCTCCCTGCCCGTCTTCAAGTCTTTGCTTAAAGCCCACCTCTTCAATGCTGCGTTCGGCACCTAACCCTTACCGTTCAGTGAATCCAGACTGCCCCAATCTGACTGCCCCTATCGGACCGACCGTTCACTTGTCTATTAGATTGTAAGCTCTTTGAGCAGGGACTGTCTCTCTTTGTTAAATTGTACAGCGCTGCGTAACCCTAGTAGCGCTCTAGAAATGTTAAGTAGTAGTAGTAATTTTAAAAAATACAAATACAGTTATAGGTAGGAGAGAGTTTTTTGTTGACTTTTACAACAGTCACTAGTGGTACCGTATAGAACTAAGGTACTAAGTCCCAGTGACAAATGAGACCCTTTCCCCCCTATATAATAGTTTCCAAGTGAACATTGTGTCTACTATTAGTTGACTTGGCCTTTCTTGTGGACCAGAATTCAAATCAACAAAATTAGAAAAGAAAACTATCAATGTCAGTTGATAATGAAAGCAATTTGAAGAAGGCCACACGAGTGCCCTTCTCTGCTCCGCAGAGATACACACATTGTTAATGTTTTATTTAGGAAAGTATTAAAGGATTGGAAGCTTATTTGGATTTATTCATCTTGCCTTTAGGAACGTATTTGAGAAACATTTTCTTCAAAAGTATCACTCTAATTTATCCTCCCTCTCTCAAGACGCTCTTGCCGGGGCATGCAAATACACTTTAATTATATGCATGGCCTCCCTCTGTTCCAACCGGATATTAACTGCTTAGAGACGAAGGCCTCATCTTGGTTTTTTTTTTTGCCTTTCACCTCTGTGTTGGCCAAATGTCTGCCAACTGGCTGATTTTCAGCTGGCCTGGCCAGTTTTTCAATAGCCGGGCTGGCTACCACTAGACTTTTAAAACCAGCAATAGAAAAGCCAGTTTTTTGTTGTTTTCTTTTGTCACTAAAGGCTCCCAGGTCCCTGATCCCCCAGTCTGCCATCATTTTTTTTTCTCTGTCTCTCTCTCTCTCATCCTTTACTTCCCCTCTCCCACAGCCTGGCATTTCTTACTCCTCCCAAGGCCCAGCAATCTTGCTCTTGTGGGTAGCGTAGATGAAACACACTGCCTCCAACCAGCCTGGGACATGGCAGAGGGAAGACTTTGCACTGGCTGGAGGCAGCGTGTTTCAGCACTACCACCAGCAGAGCAAGGTTGGCAGGCTGTGGAGGGAGGGGGGAGAGGAGGAGAATGAGAGATACCAGGCCAAAGGGGGAGAGTGAGAGATGCTAGGCTGTGGGGAGGGGAGATGCCGGTTCTTGTACGGGAAGAAAGCCAGAAGGAGTGATGCTGGACCCGCAAGGAAGAGGGAGAACAGAAGGAAAAGAGAAAGGGACTCCTGAACCCCCAGAGAAGAGGCTAGGAGGGAAATATGCTGGCCATGGGGGGGGGGGAGGGGCAGGAGGGAAGGAAGAGAGATGTTGGCCTTGGGAGGGGGGAGGAAGGAATGGAACAGGAGGGAAGGAATTGAGATGAAGAGATGCTGGCCACAGGGGGTGAGCTGGATATGGGTGGGATACAGACATATAGGGATGATACTGATTCATGAGGGGGACAGGAACACAGGGGGTGATGTTGGACAGAAAATGAGGGATATGGAAACAGAAGAGAGATGCTGAACAGGGCAAGAATAAGGACACAGAAAAGGGTTGATTCTCAACCTGGTGGGAGGATAGGGGCAGGGACACAAGAGATGCTAGACAGGACAGATATGGATGCAGTGGGAAGATGAATGATGGACATGCAGAGAGAAGAAATACCAAATGGACAAAGAGAGTTAAGAGAAGACAGAGGAAAGCAAAAGCCAGAGACTCAGGACCAACAATATTAGAAAAATAAAATGACCAGACAACAAAGGTAGAAAAAAGAATTTTCTTCTGATTCACTATGTAAATCCACCCACCATAGATTTGAAGCCAGTCCAGGACTCTCTCTGTGAAGCCTGCCAGATGGCTTTCCGAACATCATCTGATATTAAACCTGGATAAGACAATAGCTTCCTGGGTAACATGTGCCGTCCTTAATGCCAACATTATTTGATAGGCAGATCACTCCGATGCAGTCTTTCAGATATCTCAGTGTGATTATAGATTCTGCTTTCTCTTTTAATTATCAGATATCCAATGTTGTGAAAAAGTCATTTTATTACTTTCGACAATTACGATCCATTAGAAATTCTATAGATACAGAATCCCTACGTACTCTAGCATATGGTTACTGTAACATTATTTATACTGATATTACGATAACTAAAATAAACCATTTACGAACTATTCAGAACACAACCACCTGTATTATCTGTCGAGCCTCAAAATATGATAGGGCCACTCTTCTCTTACACCATCTTCACAGGATTCCGATAGACTTCAGAGTCTCGTTCTGACACATAAGGGGCTTTATACAGCAACCCCATCTTACCTTGCAACCTTAACCAGGATACATGACAAACCTCATTGACCTACCAAACAGGAACATAACCGGATCGTCTCGCACATACCTAAACCTCCACTACCCAAACTGCAAAGGACTTAAATACAAAGCAACCTACGCATCCAGCTTCTCCTATATAAGTACACAATTATGGAATGCATTGCCAAAAGCTGTGAAAACAACCTACAATCACCTACACTTCAGGAAAAACCTACCTGTTCAAAAAGGCATACCCCACCGACCCAACATAAATGCCTACACTCTGCAACACAGCAAAACCAAAGCTCGTAATGAACACTATCCAGCTCATTTTCAAAGCACTTAGCCTCCCAAAGTTCCATAGAAACCTATGGAACTTAGCCTCCCAAAGTGCTTTGAAAATATGCCTCTATATAACCTTCTTCCCTTCGATCCTCACTGAACCCGAAACACATGTACCTTTATCCGAACATAACATCACCTTGTACTTGTTTCTCTACTGGACTAGGCGAACGCCTTTACAGTACTATGTAAGCCACATTGAGCCTGCAAATAGGTAGGAAAACGTGGAATACAAATGTAACAAATAATAATAATAATAATAGCGATTCCATACACACCGACGCAAACGCTCCGTTCACTCACAGACAATTGGCTAGTTATACTCCCATCATTATTCTTATTTTTATCCCCAGCATTATGGAACTCTCTAGCACAGTCAATTAGATTAGAACAATCAGACTGTCTTTTCCGTAAAGATTTGAAAACTCATTTTTACCAAACAGCCTTTGATATTTAAAACTACATTTTAGAAGGAAAGGTGCCTAGAGTGCTTTAGACTGTTGTAAGGTGATGTTAATATTAGGTAATTATCGTATGACTGTTATGGGAGTGAGTGCTTGTGTTCTAACTTCGGTATGGAAGTTTTGTTTGTTCTTAGTCCCCTCCTCAAGTCACTTTACTGGCTCCCTATCCATTTCCGCATACAGTTCAAACTCCTCTTATTGACCTATAAGTGCATTCACTCTGCAGCTCCTCAGTACCTCTCCACTCTCATCTCTCCCTACATTCCTCCCCGGGAACTCCGTTCACTGGGTAAATCTCTCTTATCTGCACCCTTCTCCTCCACCGCTAACTCCAGACTCTGTTCCTTTTATCTTGCTGCACCATATGCCTGGAATAGACTTCCTGAGCTGGTACGTCAAGCTCCACCTCTGGCCGTCTTCAAATCTAAGCTAAAAGCCCACCTTTTTGACGCTGCTTTTAACTCCTAACCCTTATTCACTTGTTCAGAACCCTTATTTTATCATCCTCACTTTAATATTCCCTTATCTCTTGTTTGTTCTGTCTGTCTGTCCTAATTAGATTGTAAGCTCTGTCGAGCAGGGACTGTCTCTTCATAAGTAGTAGTAGTTCTTTCCTATCATTCAATGGAATTCCTAGTTTAAATTAATTTGTGTGTTATTGTACAATTATTTTGACTTGTTCTGACTTGCTATGCAATAAGTGATGGTATAGTAAATAATAAACGATAAACAGTAGATGTTTTCTTTCTGTCAAAAAGACGGCAACCCTAGTTCATGGTGGTCAACCACGGTGCTCAAGGCCCACAACTCCAGTTGGGTTTTCAAGACTTTCGCAATGAATATGCATGAGGTCTATTTGCATACAATGGAAGCAGGGCACAAAAATCAATCTCACGCGTATTAATTGTGGAAAAGCCAACTGGGTTGTTCGTGGTTGCCCAGTCTGCCCCAGTCGATCAAGTTCCTAAAGAGCTGGTGATTTGATAGAGTTGAAAATGCAGCAGGTGGGAACCTTTAAACCAGGGGTAGGCAACCTCAGCCCTTGAGGACTGTAACTCAGTCGGTTTTCAGGATTTCTGCAGGGCCGCTGAGAGACTGAACTGGGCCTGGGGCAGGGCCGCTGCTACCGGGCCCAGAGCAGGGCCCCTGCTTCCCCCCCCCCCCCCAAAATCGTCATTCGCTGCTGCCCCCTCCATCACTGCCGCCTCCCCTCCCGATCGCTCCTCCCCCCCCACCGATCGCTGCTGCTGCCACAATGAATTGAAGTACCTTGGCTGGTGGTGATCCCAAGACCCCACCAACAAAAGACATCTTCTTCCTCCAGCGCTGCCTGCCCCTGTGGCTGCTTTTCCTCTCAGGGCACGCTCAGTTTCAAAACCGAGCATGCATGCCGAGAGGAAAAGCAGCCACTCAGCAATGGTCAGAAGAGCAGTGCTGCAGGAAGCTCTGGGTCTAGGGTTACCATATTTTGTCCCCCAAAAAGGAGGACACATGCCCCGCCCCCACCACACACCCCACCCGCCCCTTTCACACCCCATCCCGCCTCCTTTCACGCCCTTGCTCCATCCCCTGTCACATTTTCCCCACCCCCCTCCCCTTACCTTACTACTGCCCTGGTGGTCTAGTGACCTCTTTGGGGCAGGAAAGAGCCCCTCTTTCCTGCCTGGAGCGCTCTCCTGCATGCATCCTTCCTGTTGCTGATCTCGGCGCCAATTCAAAATGGCCGCTGAGAGTTGAAGTCTAACAAGGTCACTTCAACTCTTGGCGGCCATTTTGAATCGGCGCCGAGATCAGGAACAGGAAGGATGCATGCAGGGCAGCGCTCTGGGCAGGAAAGAGGGGGCTCTTTCCTGCCCCGAAGGCGGAAGAGGTCACTAGACCACCAGGCAGTAGTAAGTGAGGGGAGGGGAGGCTAGCAATCTGCCCGTTTGTCCGGATTTCTGGACAAATGGGCAGGCTGGCGGGCAGGCCGTCAGGATGGCCCGCCCACCAGCCTCCCTGTTTGTCCAGAAATCCGGACAAACAGGCAGGTTGGCAAAACCCGCCTGGTTGCCCAGACATGTCCTCAAAAAGAGGACATGTCTGGGTAAATCCGGACATATGGTAACACTATCTGGGTCCTCCCCAGTCTCCAAGGTGGGCCCGACGCCGGAGTTTTTTCTCTCCTGCTCCTGTCGGGATGCGATAACTTGGGTCCCATCAGGAGCAGGAGAGAGAAAGACCCCGGCGCCGGGCCCCCCTTGGAGGCCCGGACCTGGGGAATTCCCCCCCCCCCCCCCCTCCTCCTTCCCCTCTCGGCAGCCCTGGATTTCTGCAATGAATATGCTTCAGACTCTGAAGAGGATGCCCTATCAGACGGACTCTACACTTGTCTTTAGATTGTACACCTGTCCTTTAGATTGTAAGCTCTTTGAGCAGGGACTGTCCTTCCATGTTAAATTGTACAGCGCTGCGTAACCTTAGTAGCGCTTTAGAAATGTTAAGTAGTAGTAGTAGTATGAGGAAGACTCTTAAGCAGTCCTCCCTACTGCTCTCACTTGACCACTCCACCCTTTTTCTGAAATTACACCTGTCCTTTCTATTATTCCAGTTAAGCAACTCTGCCCTGCAGAGAGAGATCGTATCTTAATTACGGCTAATTATTTTCTTTGTAATCACATACATTTGAAATCATTCACTGTTCTTTGTCAATTTCAGGTATAATTCAAAATGAAAAGTAAGGCAATCCAGGCACTCAGAAAAATGTAATTTGAAAAATCGCACTTCATCCCCTCCCCCCTTGCTCCCAACTGCATGAGCTCATCAGGGACATGATAGTGACCTAATGGTGAGAGTTTTACAGCAGGGAATCAGGACCTGCAGGTTCAAACCAGGGGCATAGCCACGGGCGGGCCTGGAGGGGCCCAGGCCCAGCCAGTTTCCCTCCAGGCCCGCCCAGCCAATGTCTGCCCCGCCCCGGGTGTCAGCAGTACTACTACTACTACTATCTTACAATCTAATAGCAGGTGGGGAGGGGGGTGCTTTGCTGGCGCCGCAGTCCCCACCTGCCTACCAGCTCCATGATTGAGGAGCAGACGACCCTCGTCTTCCACCCGGCACCGAGCCTTAAAAACAAAAAAACGGAGAAACGCCTCGCGTCTGCTGTGCGCTGCTGTAAAGCAAGCAGCAAATCGCTTCGTCGCGTCAGCCCTTCCTTCACTGTGTCCCACAACAGAATGCAGCGCAACAGAGCAAGGCAGCGCTCCGGGCAGGAAAGAGGGGGCTCTTTCCTGCCCCGAAGAGGTCACTAGACCACCAGGGCAATAGTAAGTAAGGGGAGGGGAGGCTAGGATAGGCCCGCCGCCCGCCCGCCCGTTTGTCCAGAAATACGGACAAACGGACTGACTGGCAAAACCCATCTGGACGCCCTGACATCTCCTCAAAAAGAGGACATGTCCGGGTAAATCCGGACGTATGGTAACCCTACCTATGTACACCCAACGCACGCCAAATTGGAGTTACCGCCTGGTTACCATGTGACCCTTGCGGTAATTTCAAATTTGGCACGCGTCTGCTACATGCGTCCAAAAAAATATTTATTTTAGACCATTACCGCCCAGTTACCACGTGAGACCTTACCGCTAGGTCAATGGTCAGACCCAAAATGGACGTGCGGCAATTTTCATTTTACCGCACGTCCATTTTCGGCAAAAAGTTTTTAAAAGGCATTTTTTGTAAGTGCGCCGAAAAATAATTCTGCGTGCGCCCAAAACATGCATCTACACTACCGAGGTCATTTTTCAGTGCACCTTAGTAAAAGGACTCCCTAAGGACTGTGAGCCAAGAACCAGACAGATGTTACAGCGCTAAATGTGATTTTATTACTAACAAATCTGGGATTTTTAAATTCAATTGATAATTTCTTTGAACAACCTCACTTTCAACTCTTCATAATAAACACTTTTTTCTTTTACAGATGCAACTAAATGTTCCTGACAGCAATTAAACAGTGAACCAGGATATCAGATAAGTGTTACTATTCACATAATTTCTCTTACACTGCTAACTTTCTCTAATGGAAATACCTTTTTTTCTAGAAAATGACTCTTTCCAGCTTATTTTCGAAGGAGATCGCCAGCCATCTTCCGACACAAATCAGGAGATGGCCGGCCATCTCATGAAGCCTGCCAAATCGGTATAATCGCAAGCTGATTTTGGCCGGCTCCAACTGCTTTCCGTCGCAGAGCCGGCCAAAGTTCCCAGGGGTGTGTCAGAAGGGTAACGAAGGTGGGACAGGGGGTGTGCCGGGGCGTGCTTAGGCGATGGGTGCCCTCGGCCGATAATGGAAAAAAGAAGGGCGTCCCTGGCGAGAATTTGGTCCACTTTATTTGGTCTCTATTTTTTCAGGTCCAAGTCCCAAAAAAGTGCCCGAACTGACCAGATGACCACCGGAGGGAATCGGGGATCACCTCCCCTGACTCCCCCAGTGGTCACTAACCCCCTCCCACCCTCAAAAAAACAACTTTAAAAACGTTTTTTGCCAGCCCCTATGCCAGCCTCAAATGTCATACTCAGGTCCATCGCAGCAGTATACAGGTCCCTGGAGCAGTTTTAGTGGGTGCAGTGCAGGCCCCCCCACCTGTTACACTTGTGGTGGTAAATGGGAACCCTCCAACCCCCCCAAAACCCACTGTACCCACATGTAGGTGCCCCCCCTTCACCCATAAGGGCTATGGTAATGGTGTAGAGTTGTGGGTAGTGGGCTTGGGGGGGGGGGGGGGATTTGGGGGGCTCAGCACCCAAGGTAAGGGAGCTATACACCTGGGGGCTATTTTAATTTTTTTTTTCAAATTTTAGAAGTGCCCCCTAGGGTGCCCGGTTGGTGTCCTGGCATGTCAGGGGGACCAGTGCACTACAAATGCTGGTCCCTCCTACAACCAAATGCCTTGGATTTGGCCGGGTTTGAGATCGCCAACCTCGGTTTCCATTATGGGCAAAAACCGAGGCCGGCCATCTTAAACCAGTCCATCTCTGACATTTGGCCGGCCCCAACCGTTTTATCAAAACGAAAGCTGGCCGGCCATCTCGTTTCGAAAATACGGTTGGCCCCGCCCCTTCGCGGCGCCATCCTCAGAGATGGGTGCCCTTAGATATGGGCGTCCCCGATCGAAAATGCCCCTCTTTGTGTCCGATTTTTGTCTTTCAGACCTCCTAGGGACTTGAAGTATGGCTTTAATGGTTTACCCATCCAGAACTCCCACCTCCTATATTACTCCAATAAAGATGTAGAACCATTGTGTCTACGTGATGAAGTTTTCACTTACTTGAGGTCTCTCTTGAGAGAGGCTTTGGTCTTTCTTGCACGGTGGGGCCCTTCTCCGACATCCAGCACAGGTCTCTGCCGGCCTGTAACTACTATCCTGTGCTTTAACAATTCAATGAAGGAAAACCTTAACTCCCTATTTCCTTAATTAGCATGCTCACTTACTGTGACATCATATACTGTATAGGGACTTCATGAACTGTAAATAAAATAAAAAAATAAATTAGGCGTCTCTGTCTTCCAGGCTTATTCTTATCACTTTTCCCTGTTCTCTGGAAGAGCACTGCTTAGTTGAGCTTGTTCACGTGAACAGAACCACATCCAACCTTCACATTCACTATAGTCAAATTGAGGGCTTCTATTCAGATTTCGCCGTTCTTACCAGGATCTGAATAAAATAAGCAGAAATCAGATCTAATTCACTCCCAGTCACTACCAGAGTTTACTCATGTATGTGCTTAAATAACAGACAATTTCAGAGCAACCTCTCAGAATACCCAAAACTGGTACACACAGGTTCTCACACTTTTTCATTAGAACTGCCACTCACAAAAGAAACGGAATGACGTAACGAACTGTCTGTATGAATGGGAGACAAATACAGACAGTTCGTTATGTCATTCCGTCTTTCCGTTTCTTTTGAATAGCAGCGTTTTCGCTACAGCAGGCTTTCACAGATTCAGGAGCCTATGCTGTATTTGGACAGTATTAGCGCTTTCTATCCTTAGTTTTGTCCAGATTGTTTTATTCCATAAGCATTTTTGGAAGGATTATCCATATCTGCCAATTTGAAGACCCCTGAGGAAGGCCGTTTTGGCTGAAACATGGACCGTGTAGGGTCCCAATAAATTATTTTGGCTTTCAACATCTGCGATTTCAGTCTGGCCCTTCTGGATATCTTCCGCTTGACTTGTTGTTTCCTTGTGTGTTTTTGCGGGAGATTTGGACTCTCTTTGTTGTTTTTATGAAGATTAATCAAACACTATAACACTCTTTTCAGCATATGCAGGAACATAAAATAACTCCAGTACATCAACTACACGTTCTCAACCAAGGCCATCGACCTATAAGTTTAATGTTTCTGATCAAAACCATTAAATACAGCAGTAAATGCATCTCTTTTCCAGACATTATACAACCTTGCTTCCCAGGACAATTAATAAAATACTGCTGATTGAACTTGTATCAGCAGAAGAGAAAAGCAACGGCACCACTTCCTACCAATAAGAAACAGAGTCAGATCATCAAGATCCTACCTAAACCTACACTACCCAAATTGCAAAGGACTGAAATACAAAACAACTTACGCAGCCGGCTTCTCTTACATAAGTGCACAACTATGGAATGGGCTCCCAAAAGCTGTGAAAACAATCCGCGACCACTTGAACTTCAGGAAATCACTAAAAACCAACCTCTTCGAAAAGGCTTATCCTAACGACCCCACGTAACCCTCTTCACCTACCAACACAGCATGACTATGATCGAACAGGACAACACGCAATCTTCATCCATTCAGACCCTCCACTTATACCTCATACGATCACTATACAACTTTGTATTTGTTATCCACCAACTGGGCAAACGCCTTTGACGGTACTATGTAAGCCACATTGAGCCTGCAAATAGGTGGGAAAATGTGTGGTACAAATGCAACAAATAAATACTCTGTGCGCTCACACACACACACCTATACACACAGAATCAAACCGCGGAAACTTTCAAGCCCTCCTCCCTCATGCTGCCCAGTGCGCATGCATGCTGACCACTGAGTCCCTGGGAGCTGTATTGAGCAGTGTTGCCAGCTTCACTTATTTCCCACTACTGGGAAAAAGCTCAAAAACAAACTACCTGCAATTTTTTTGTAAAATATGAGTTTAAAAAAAAAAAGAAGACAAAACTCACGTGAAGGAAACAAGGCTGACAACACTGAGCCAGAGCAGCTGTTGCTAAGGGTAACAATGACTTTGAGTCACCAGCTGATCTCCAGTAGCCAATCAAAGCCCAGCACGCAAAACTTTGGGGCCTGTTTACTAAGCCGCATAAGCGTCTGTGCGCGCCCAACGTGCACCAAAATGGAGTTAATGCATGGCTACCGCGTAGCTCTTGCGGTAATTTCATTTTTGGCGCGCGTCCAATATGCATGGCCAAAAAATACATTTGTATTTTTCTGGAATAGGATGGTGAAAAATATATTGCAGCCAACCGATCAGCAAACACCATGTGTGTTTGCTGATCGGTTGGCTGTTCTTTTGTTCTCTCTGGGGATTAACTTGCATACATAAAGGAATTATTCAAGCCTATCAGCTTCTTCTCAGAGAAAGTTGATTGTGACCCCTGAGGCAGGCGCTTTGGCGCCGAAACCTCGGACCTTGTCGGGTCCTTGATATGAATATTTAGAATAAACTGGTTTTTGATATTATCTCCCTATTGATTTGCACATTTGTCAGCCTCTACTTTTGCTGTTTTGCTTTGACTTTCCGTGGAGGCTCCTCCTGTCTTCTTGGATTTGAAAAATATATTGGCCATATTGATTTTGGGAAAGGATTGGACAATGGTACCACAACACTGGCTAAGGAAGCTTTGACATTTATGATTGTTGCAATAAACGATACATTTAAGCTTCTAGTAGGGTATTTCTTGATAGCCTGTCTTAGTGGAATGGAGCAGGCAAATCTGATGAACGAATGTTTGCAGAATATGCATGCTAGAGGTGTGTCTTTAACTTTTGATGGTGCTCCTTCAAACTTTGCTATAGTGAAATGCCTAGGAGTTTGTTTAGATATAGAAAGTTCTATCACAACCCACACATTCACGCATGTGGAGATCCTTGATCAGACCTTTATCTTCTGCCAACATTACGCAATCAATGTTTTTCCTCTACCATAGGGTCACATGGACTCCACATAAACTTCACATAGCTAAGCTTGCAATCTCCAACCTTTGTTGGCACTGCCAAGCACAAGTAGGTACGCTTGTTCATGTGATTTATGATTGTAAACAAATTAAGGTGTTTTGGGAAAAAAATTGAGAAGTGATATGTTCTATATTTCACATCAATGTCAAGCTTAGTGCCTCATTAATCATATTTAAATCTTGTTCCTCTGAAATACATCTAACAGAACAACAACAAACTTTATTTGATATTTTAATTACTATTGGACAATTTATGATTTTAACGAACTGGAAAAACGCATCAGTGCTCAATGAACATTTCTGGTGGCAGTCAGTTTTATCATACCACAAATTGGAAACAGCCTCTGCCAGCTTTACAGGATCCTACAACAAAAAGACATTGACATGGTCTCCTTTAACAGACTAAAGTTCACTTAATCGGTTAATATTTCTTAACAACTCTCAATGCTAGAACCAATATTGTTCTGAATCACTTCTCCAGCTATTATCAATATGTCCTATCTTTATTGTTCTATTTTACTGTTTTTATTACTATTTTTGTTATCTGAAAACCCTAATAAAAGTTTTGGGAAAAAAAAAAAAAAGTTCTGCCTATAAGCCTTATTTTAAGCACACTGTTAAGTAGACAATAGTAAGAGGATTACCATACAGGACTCCAAGATGTAAGATCACCGAACATATAGTTCAAAGCAGCACTAGGTTATGGTCAGATCAAGAGAGAGGAAAAATATTTTCTCAATGCTTTCTCTGTCGAAGCACCGCCCTTGAAAAAGCCCACAAGCGAAACGGATGGGGCCACCGTCGGGCAACAGATAAGTGCTCGACCTTACTTTATCTTTGCAAAGCTGCTTTAGAGCACTCCATGAGAATCAGTGAAGGTTTTCGTGAACCAAAGTAGAGGAGTGTGGTAGCCGTGTTAGTCCACTCTTAAGGTTATCAATAGAAATCAAACAAAATAAAACATGGAAAAGAAAATAAGATGATACCTTTTTTATTGGACATAACTTAATACATTTCTTGATTAGCTTTCGAAGGTTGCCCTTCGTCAGATCGGAAATAAGCAAATGTGCTAGCTGACAGTGTATATAAGTGAAAACATTCAAGCATTACTATGACAGTCTGACAGGGTGGGAGGATGGGGGTGGGTCGGAGGTATGCATGGGGACATCAAAGCATATCATTGATATTCTAACAGGATAGGTGTGGATATTGCTTATTTCCGATCTGATAAAGAAGGGCAACCTTCGAAAGCTAATCAAGAAATGTATTAAGTTATGTCCAATAAAAAAGGTATCATCTTATTTTCTTTTCCATGTTTTATTTTGTTTGATTTCTATTGATAACATCATGAACCAAAGAAAATTTGAAGTTAGCATTGATATTGTCAATATATTTTAAAAAACATTTCTTGCAAAAAGAGCAAAATTGTTAAAATCTATTTGGAAATAAATTAAAAGTTAAAATAATTCTTTCCAAGCAAGGTTTTTATGACCAGTGATGAACACCACGCCCCCCAGTTAAAGCCGCTGAAAACTGAAAGTAAGCGGTCGGGCGTTTTGAGGTCTTTTCCTTGCTTTTTAGAAATATTTTGTTAAAATCAAACATTATATTTCCATATACATTTTATTGGATTCCTCTTTATATGTTCGTTAAGCACACTGTTAACACTTGAGAATGTTTTTTTTATATTTTTGGATCCCTGTCATGCGCTCAAGCTTATGAGGAGTACAGTAGGTGAGAAGTCATTGGTTGATGAGGAGGGGGATTAGTACAGTGGGAATACATTGAAAAGCTTTATAAATGGCAAGAAAATGAGGGGTTACACTTAGGTAATAAATGGAGAGCTCAGCATGTGTTGTGGTCAAAACGTAAAATGAATGTCAGATTAGCAGCATTACTTCATAATTAATCTGTTGCTTTGTATTATTTATTAGGATTTATTTACCGCCTTTTCGAAGGAATTCACTCAAGGCGGTGTACAGTAAGACTAGATCAAACCAGGGGCGTAGCTATGTGGGGCCATGGGGGCCTGGGCCCCTATAGATTTGGCCCTGGACCCCCCTGCTGATGACCCTCTCAACCCCCCCTCCCGCCGCCAACCTGCCGTCGCCATCTGCTACCTTTGCTGGTGGGGATCCCAACCCCCGCCAGCCGAGGTCCTCTTTTTCCTTCGTTCTGTTTCTGAGTCTGACATCCTGGTCCCCCGCCAGCAAAGGTAGGCGACAAGCTCTCTTGAGCAGGGACTGTCCTTCCCCATGTTTAAACTTGTACAGCGCTGCGTAACCCTGGTAGCACTATAGAAATGCTAAGTAGTAGTAGTAGTAGTAGGTTGGATGCGGGAGGTGGGTCAAGAGGGTTGTCGTCGGGGGGGGGGGTCAAAGTTGTTGGTGGCAGGGGGAATAGTCGGCGTCGGGGGGGGGCTAAAATGTGCCCCCTCTCCTTGGGCTCTGGACCTCCCTCCCGCCGAAGTCTGGCTACGCCCCTGGATCAAACGAGCAATAGGCAATTACAGCAGTAAAAGTATTCAAAAAACAATACAAAGTATGGCATGGTATACTACTTACAATGTCAGCAGAATACACAGTAAAACATTTTAATTGACAGTGTAGGATATAATGTCAACACAGTATTAATGAGAAGCTATTGGATTTTGTTGGCTGCGAAGCGACTGTTAAATATTTTTGCATGTTTAATTGCTTTTTTGGTGCGCTGACATGGTGAAATTTGAAATAACTGGGGAGTGGAGACAGGATGTGAGGGTGGGAGTAACTCAGAGAGAGCACACGCTGTGTGGGGGATGGTTGCTGGCAGAAGGAGATGTGATCAGGGAGAGAGGAAGACAGGGGCGTAGCCAAACCGTGTTGGGAGGGGGCCAGAGCCTGAGGTGGGTGGGCACATTTTGTTCTGTCACCTCCCCGCCGCCTCACCGCCCTGCCGCTCCCCACCCACTGCCACAGCAAACACCTTGGCTGGCGGAGGTCCCCAACCCCCACCAGTTGAAGCATTGTCCAGCGCCGGCGCCACCACGTTGCCTGCCCTGTTCTGTCTTTCCCTCACGTCCTGCATGCTCCTTTTAGTGCTCAGTTTCACTGAAAGGAGTGTGCCAGACATGAAAGGAATACAGAGCAGGGCAGGCAACGCGACGGCACCGGAGACCGGCGCTGGACAACGCTTCAGCTGGCGGGGGGTTGGGGACCCCCGCCAGCAAAACCAGGGGCCCAGAGGAAATTTGGGGGGCCCAGGCCCCCATGGTGCTATGCCACTGAAGGGAGAAGAGCACGCAGAGGGGACACAAGCTGCAGACAGGAGCTGAAAGAGATGGAGAGTAGCTGTGTGGGACTGGGAGGCGAGTGTCTGAGGGAACGGGGTCATGGTGGAGAGAACAGGCATGAAAGTGAGAATGGAGGAGGAAGTAAGATTAGAAGAAAGTGAGATGAGAGAAACTGTAGAGAGAAACCATGTAGAGACAAATATGAAGTGGCCTATTGGTTAGGGTGGTGGACTTTGGTCCTGAGGAACTGAGTTCGATTCCCACTTCAGGCACAGGCAGCTCCTTGTGACTCTGGGCAAGTCACTTAACCCTCCATTGCCCCATGTAAGCCACATTGAGCCTGCCATGAGTGGGAAAGCGCGGGGTACAAATGTAACAAAAATAAAATAGATACTATTGGAGATTCTACATGGAATGTTGCTACTATTGGAGATTCTACATGGAATGTTGCTATTCCACTAGCAACATTCCATGTAGAAGGCTGCGCAGGCTTCTGTTTCTATGAGTCTGACGTCCTGCACGTATGTGCAGGACATCAGACTCACAGAAGCAGAAGCCTGCGCGGCCACAAGGGCCGACTACTTCTACATGGAATGTTGCTAGTGGAATAGCAACATTCCATGTAGAATCTCCAATAGTAGCAACAGTGGAGGAGTGGCCTAGTGGTTAGGGTGGTGGACTTTGGTCCTGAGGAACTGAGTTGGATTCCCACTTCAGGAACAGGCAGCTCCTTGTGACTCTGAGCAAGTCACTTAACCCTCCATTGCCCCATGTAAGCCGCATTGAGCCTGCCATGAGTGGGAAAGCGCAGGGTACAAATGTAACAAAAATAAAATAGATACTATTGGAGATTCTACATGGAATGTTGCTACTATTGGAGATTCTACATGGAATGTTGCTATTCCACTAGCAACATTCCATGTAGAAGGCTGCGCAGGCTTCTGTTTCCGTGAGTCTGACGTCCTGCACGTATGTGCAGGATATCAGACTCACAGAAGCAGAAGCCTTCGCGGCCACATTGGTGATCTGCAAGGCCCGACTTCTACATGGAATGTTGCTAGTGGAATAGCAACATTCCATGTAGAATCTCAAATAGCAGCAACAGTGGAGGAGTGGCCTAGTGGTTTGGGTGGTGGACTCTGGTCCTGGGGAACTGAGGAACTGAGTTCGATTCCCACTTCAGGCACAGGCAGCTCCTTGTGACTCTGGGCAAGTCACTTAACCCTCCATTGCCCCATGTAAGCCGCATTGAGCCTGCCATGAGTGGGAAAGCGCGGGGTACAAATGCAACAAATAAAAAACAAACAAACAAAAATCTGGTGGGAGTAATCCAATGGTTAGTGCACTAGGCTGAGAACCCGGGGAACTGGGCTCAATTCCCACTGTGGCTCCTTGTGACTCTGGGCAAATCACTTAACCGTCCGTTGCCCCGGGTACAAAAACCTAGATAGAGTCCACTAGGGACAGAAAAGGTACCTGCGTAGAATAATTGTAAAACTGCTTTGATTGTACCACAGAAAGGCAGTATATCAAATCACCCATTTCCCCCCCCCCCCCCCACACCTCCCTTACAGTACAATAAGGACAGAGCCTGCACGTAAATAGTAACTCTGAAAAAGGGCAGCTTGGCCTCAAATTGTGGTACCTACAACAATGTATTTCTAATCATATGCAATTCTATGTAGCCTGAAGACATCAATGTCCTCTGTGAAAGATCAGATGGATGAAGCAAGGGCTGTCAAAGGAATGAAGTGTCCTGTAGCTACCGAAAAGGCTTAGATCAGGCATTACAGAGAAATGAAAAAAAAAAAAAAAAAGGTGTACAGGTATAACATCTGCAGGAGAAAGAGGCAAACTCATTTATTATCGCTAGCAGAAAACTTGTCAAAACTTGTACCTAGAGGAGTCAACTTTTCAAAATGATTGGGGTGCTGAACTCGGCACAAATTACCAAGTCCGTATAAAAATTAAAGCACGGTGGGGTTGCGAACAGAACTGGTCAAGCTGTCTTTAAATGAGGAGCACAGCAGGCGGTGCCATACAGGGAGGACTTGGGGGTAACAGCACTGCAAGTCCCACCAGTCTCTCTTCCTCCCCAACCCCAACTCGTCACCGCAGTTTGCCATCCTACGCCCAGCTCACGCTATGCCTTCTAGTTCACCCTGGTCCATATACAACCCATATTCTCCCCCTCCCAGCCAGTCCTCAATAGTCCTTCTTCCCTACCTAACCTGCACACACCGTACGCTTTCTTTTCTTAGACTAAACCCATTTCTTTCTCAGTCCCTCCCCGCCTTAATGTCTACTTCCTCCTCTCCTTTCCCACTCATGGCAGGCTCAATGCGGCTTACATGGGGCAATGGAGGGTTAAGTGACTTGCCCAGAGTCACAAGGAGCTGCCTGTGCCGGGAATCGAACTCAGTTTCTCAGGACCAAAGTCCACCACCCTAACCACTAGGCCAAGGGAAAATACATATGTTGCATTCCCTGCAACTGCAGGGCTTTGCACCCACTTTTTATGCAAGTAGAATTTTCTACGGATATTGTAGAAGTTGAGAATATAATCCACAGGTCTTGTTTTTCAATCTCTTCCAAACCATGACACCAGAAATGCCTCCCCTAAATGCAGCCAAAAATGCTCGTGGTAGGGCCGGGGTAGTTTTATAAATCTTGTTTGTGCAGATTTTACAAGCAGAAATAGGCACTTAAAAATCTACTCCTGGGTATTCTCATATAAAAGTATATACTGCTAATACATATTTATCCACTCTATTCCCCCAATATTCATAAGTACATAAGTATTGCCATACTGGGAAAGACCAAAAGTCCATCAAGCCTAGCATCCTGTTTCCAACAGTGGCCAATCCAGGTCACAAATACCCGGCAAGATCCCAAAAAAAGTACAAAACATTTTATACTGCTTATCCCAGAAATGGTGGATTTCCCCCAAGTATTGTTGGGAAAGGTGTGGAGGGCGGGTGTGGGGATGTTGTAGTGCCGTTGTATCGCTCCACGGTGCGACCGCACCTTGATTATTATGTTCAATTCTGATCGCCGCATCTCAAGAAAGATATAATGGAATTGGAAAAGGTGCAGCGTAGGGCGACTAAAATGATAGCGGGGATGGGACGACTTCCCTATGAAGAAAGACTAAGGAGGCTAGGGCTATTCAGCTTGGAGAAGAGACGGCTGAGGGGAGACATGATAGAGGTATATAAAATAATGAGTGGAGTGGAACAGGTGGATGTGAACCGTCTGTTCAGGCTTTACAAAAATACTAGGACTAGGGGGCATGCGATGAAACTACAGTGTAGTAAATTTAAAACAAATCGGAGAAAAGTTTTCTTCACCCAACATGTAATTAAACTCTGGAATTCGTTGCCGGAGAATGTAGTGAAGGTGGTTAGCTTAGCAGAGTTTAAAAAGGGGTTAGATGGTTTCCTACAGGACAAGTCCATAAACCGCTACTAAATGGACTTGGGGAAAATCCACAATTCCAGGAATAACATGTATAGAATGTTTGTACGTTTGGGAAGCTTGCCAGGTGCCCTTGGCCTGGATTGGCCGCTGTTGTGGACAGGATGCTGGGCTCGATGGACCCTTGGTCTTTTCCCAGTGTGGCATTACTTATGTACTTATTTAATAATGGTCTATGGACTTTTCCTTTAGGAAGCCGTCCAAACCTTTTAAAACTCCGCTAAGCTAACCGCCTTTACCACCTTCTCTGGCAATGAATTCCAGAGTTTAATTACACGTTGAGTGAAGAAAAATCTTCTGCGATTCGTTTTAAATTTACTACATTGTAGCTTCATCGCATGCCCCCCTAGTCCTAGTATTTTTGGAAAGCGTGAACAGACGCTTCACATCTACCCGTTCAACTCCACTCATTATTTTATAGCACTTAACTGGCTATCCACGAATATTCAGCAGGGATAGGCAGCTATCTCCAACCAAATGTTCGTGGTCAGTGCATAGTAGCTAACCGGCTATATCATGCGATATAACCAGCTAGGTGTGAATATTCAGTGCTTCACCGGGTAAGTGGCTATATTGGACCACGTAACTGGCATGCCTATCTTTGGCCGCTATACACTTAACCAGCCAGCACTGAATATTAGCCATAAGTACATAAGCATTGCCATATTGGGAAAGACCAAAGGTCCATCGAGCCCAACATCCTGTTTCCAACAGTGGCCAATCCAGGTCACAAATACCCGGCAAGATCCCCAAAAATGTACAAAACAAAGCCAGTTAAGTTTAAAGCAGTCAAGAAAGCCCCAGATATTCAATACCGGTCACTGGAAATGGGCCGGCCTTGAATATTCGGGCTCAGCACCATGTGCGGGACGTAGCCGGCCTGCATCCTGTGGGCTGAATATCAGCCCTTTTGCCTTCAACATAAATGAAAACCAGGCCTGGTTCCAAGGTAAAACTTGGCCTACCTGAATCAAGTGGTGAAGGTATATATTGGAGGGCTGCTCTTGTCTTCCCTGGGCCTCCCTGGCTTAGCTGTGCTCAGGAGTTTTATCTTGCCTGGTCCACACCCTCCCTGCTCTGCCCTCACTAAGCCACACCCTTTGTGCTCTGTATTGTTGGATTTAATGTGGCTCTGTGAGGGAGTGTTATTAAGGAGACTGATAACTTCCTATATAGTCCCTCATAGTGTTCCATAATTTCTACCGTTTTTTTATAGCAATGACATCAGGCTCACCGATCTGTAGTTTTCCAGGTCATCCTGTAACCCTTTTTAAAAACTGACATTAAATTAGCCACCCTCTGATCTTCAGCTACTGTAGATGATTTTAATGATAGGTTACAGATTACTGTCTGCAATTCCATTCATGAGTGCTTTGAGTACTCTAATTTCTATACCATCCAGTCTAGGTTTGTCAGTTTGCCCTATTTCATTTTTCAGGTTCAGTGAAATTTGTTTAATCCTCATCATTAAATCCATTTCCGGCATCTTTCTCAGTGAACAGTGAAATACTGTATAATTCATGTAGAGCAGTGATGGGCAACCTTTTGAGCTTGGTGTGTCAAAATTCGCGAAAAAACCGAGCATAACTCGGGTGGTGTGTCACTTCGAGAAAAATCTACTAGGACCGCCCCCGGGCCCCCCCTACCCGAGATCGCTGCCCACCCGAGGTCGCTGGCCCCCCCCCCCTCCACCTGCTACCGGGCCCAGAACTAACCTTAAAGCCTCCTTTCACGTCGCAGCAAGCAGCAGCAGGGCAGACCTCTCCTCCTTCCTTCTGTGCTCCGCCCTCGCGGACGTTACGTCAGGCGAGGGCGGGACACGGAAGGAAGGAGTGGCCTGCCCTGCTGCTGCTTGCTGCGACGTGAAAGGAGGCTTTAAGGTTAGTTTCTGGGAGCGAGGAGGGAGGGCAGACCACACTGCGGCGGCGCCGCGTGTCATCAAAAATGGCTACGCGTGTCAGTGCTGACACGCGTGTCATAGGTTCGCCATCAGGGATGTAGAGGCTCTGCTATGGCCTTGAATGTCCCTTTTATCCCTTGATCATCTTAATAATCCAGCTGACTTCCTCACAGGTTTTTTTTGGTTTTGAATGTACCTGAAAAAGGTTTTGCTTCTACAGCAAACTTCGTTTTAGGTTCTCTGTTTGCTCTCCTAATTATCAGTGCTTCGCATCTAAATTCTGCACTCAACTTTGGGACTTGCGCTGAAGCCTTGCATGCAAGATAGGCAGGGCCACCGAGAGACTAGGCTGGGCCCGGGGCAAGGCCGCCCCGCCTCGGCCCCCCCCCCCCCCCCGTCGCTCCCCCTGCCGCTGCTGCCTCATGTCGTTCCCCCCGCAGCTGCTGCCCTCCCGTCGCACCCCCGCCTCTGCAGTCCCCGGTCTCACCTGCCTGCCTCCACGGCTCCGGGCCCCCTGCATTCAAGGCGGCAGTCGCAGATCGCCTCTCTTCAGTTCTGGCCTCGCCTTTCCTCCCTGTGTCCCGCCCTCCTCTGATGTAACTTCCGGTTTCCGCGAGGGTGGGACACAGGGAGGGAAGGCCCGAAGGGAGGCGATCTGTGACTGCCGCTTCGAATGCAGGGGGCCTGGAGCCGAGGAGGCAGGCAGGTGAGACCGGGAACTGCAGCGCCGGCGGCCTGACCCCGGCGCCGGACCCTCCTTGGAGGCCCGGGCCCGGGGAATTTTGTCCCCCCTGCCCCCCCTCTCGGCGGCCATGTTAGGTGCGGATCCCCACTATTTGAAACACTGCAGGCATCTTTTGTTAATGCCCCTGACCCGCCCATGCCCCCCCATAGCTACACCCCCTTATGAGTTGCACATGACCCAATTTAGGTTCTCATTATTATAGAACAGTACGTAGCCAGATCGGTGCCAAAATCAGGCTACATGTACGATCTTATTGACCTTCCATCCAGAAACGGCTCTAAATCTTCTCGAACTTATCTAAACTTACATCTTCCCAACTGTAAAGGACTTAAGTACAAAACATATTATGCATCCAACTTCTCCGTCATAGGCAGCCAACTCTGGAATGCCTTACCAAGAGCTATTCGAACAGTCAATGACCACTTACCCTTCCGGAAGCTGCTAAAAAGTTACCTCTTCAAGCAAGCCTATACAAATGACCTGACTTAAATTAGGAGTCCATCTGCGCTACCCAGATCAGGCTATAAGACAGAACCTGAAATATACTTCCCTACTTAATCCTTTCTAAATTTCATCCCTCTTCCAACCCTCACTATACATTCTTCCTTAATTAACAACACACTATCCCAATGCACACCCTCCTCCCACTCCCTACCTTTACCACCCTCCTCCCTTACCCATCTTATTTACCCACATCTAATTGACCACCTCTTTATACACAATATTACAATTGTTATCCATTCTATGTTACTTTGTAAACTTGTTATACTATGTAAGCCGCATTGAACCTGCTAATATGCGCAGGGTATAAGTGTTACAAATAAATAAATTCATTCATTCATTAAATCATTGGAGTCCATTCACCAATGACTATGGGTGCCAATCTGGGATCCTCATCCAATTTTGGATGCCTTGCCCTTTATAGAAATTAGGGAATAATGTTTGTAAATGGAAGCATCTAGTTTGTAGAACTGCCCTACAAGAGCCCAACTACAACCACATAAACGGCAAATCCGAATCTAACTGGACAAATTTTGTCTAGCTAGTTTTAGGAGAATGCTACACGAAAAACCTAGCTAGCTAATATCCACTGACAATTTCCCTATAGTTAATAGGGCCATGAAAAGAAGACCAACACTTCCACAGGGGAAACCATATTCACACGTCTACATCTCATCTCCTTTGAGTCACATTATTTCTCTCTAGTTATGTATCCATTTTCTCAACTTGGTATAAGTGGTTCATCATTAATGTACATTTGTATTACATTATTTTTTAGTTGATTTATAAATATTTGTTTTTCTGCCCATTTTTGAGGACCCCTGAGGAAGGCTTCACTGCCGAAACACGATCCGCATTGGGTCACGTATCAATGCATCCTGTTTTTAACATTAGAGAATAAACCTCTAGACGTTCTTAGTCATCTTGTGACTTGTTCCTTTGGGATCTCCCACTCGTTTTGTGAATTATATAGTTAATAGGGTAATGTTCACCCCTCCCTCCCCCCCCCCCCCCCCCCCCCCACACATACACTCAGTAGCTTACTGCGTGACTGTAGTACAGTTCACAATTTCAATTTGTGGCCTATTTTTCACATTTTGGTGTTGTGAAATGCTATAAAGCTATAACTTCCTTTCGTTTTTTGAATGACATTGTAACCAGAGCTGACAAGCTGCTTACCTTTAGAAAACACAAAGCACTCTGATTTTATCCATGTTTTAGTCCTGACAATTGTACCGGCATGGTTCTTGTGATGTGACCCAGTCCTGATTCTTGATCCAGAGGTCAACAACCACTAAAGGATTGTCTGCCAAATCTTCAAGCTCAAATATCCATGTCAGTCTTCAATTGTGTGTGGATATGCAGAATTAAGAAGATGAATTGAAGGGCATGGAAAAGTCAATAATCTTTTCAGGAGTGAATAATGGACATGGTAGGCCTGGAGGAGAAATAAGCAGCTCCAGCTGCTCTTCCCGCCAAGTCCTCGTGCGTATCATGACCTTTGTGTCCTTCAACAAAATAAGCTATTGGGTCTGTTCAACAACAAATAATGCAATGTCTGTGACTGTAATAACATTTCAGATAAAGAGCCCAGAGAGAGTAAGCTTCTTCAAGCCTAGTAAACAGGTCATTCATGTACCTGATGCTACTGGAGCTTATGCTCTTTTACCCTTTCTCACCCTTCCTTTCTTCCAGACACCTCCTTATACCCTCTCTAGATACTTCCTCCTTTCTCTCAGGTCCTTCTTCCTTCCAGACACAGTCCCCCTTTCTTAACCTCCCTCTCTGCTTATTCATTTTCCTTCTCGCCCATCCACACATTCTCCTTTTACCTCGGTTCAGCCCTTCCCTCCATCCAGAGAGTTCCCCCCTTTCTCAACGCCATCCTTTGTCTAGATGTTCTTCTCACCCCTCATGATTCTCCTTCCCCATTATTACCCTCTCTCTCACAGCGTTCTCCTCACCTTTTCACCCATAAGTACATAAGTACATAAGTAGTGCCATACTGGGAAAGACCAAAGGTCCATCTAGCCCAGCATCCTGTCACCGACAGTGGCCAATCCAGGTCAAGGGCACCTGGCACGCTCCCCAAACGTAAAAACATTCCAGACAAGTTATACCTAAAAATGCGGAATTTTTCCAAGTCCATTTAATAGCGGTCTATGGACTTGTCCTTTAGGAATCTATCTAACCCCTTTTTAAACTCCGTCAAGCTAACCGCCCGTACCACGTTCTCCGGCAATGAATTCCAGAGTCTAATTACACGTTGGGTGAAGAAAAATTTTCTCCGATTCGTTTTAAATTTACCACACTGTAGCTTCAACTCATGCCCTCTAGTCCTAGTATTTTTGGATAGCGTGAACAGTCGCTTCACATCCACCCGATCCATTCCACTCATTATTTTATACACTTCTATCATATCTCCCCTCAGCCGTCTCTTCTCCAAGCTGAAAAGCCCTAGCCTTCTCAGCCTCTCTTCATAGGAAAGTCGTCCCATCCCCACTGTCATTTTCGTCACCCTTCGCTGTACCTTTTCCAATTCTACTATATCTTTTTTGAGATACGGAGACCAGTACTGAACACAATACTCCAGGTGCGGTCGCACCATGGAGCGATACAACGGCATTATAACATCCGCACACCTGGACTCCATACCCTTCCTAATAACACCCAACATTCTATTCGCTTTCCTAGCCGCAGCAGCACACTGAGCAGAAGGTTTCAGCGTATCATCGACGACGACACCCAGATCCCTTTCTTGATCCGTAACTCCTAACGTGGAACCTTGCAAGACGTAGCTATAATTCGGGTTCCTCTTACCCACATGCATCACTTTGCACTTGTCAACCCCTCCCCTTTCTCCCTCCAAATGCTCTTTTCCCTACCCCCACCCCGAAAGATCTTCCTCCTTCTCTCTGTTGACATTCTTCCCACATCATGGTATCCCTTCTTCTGGGGCTGAGAGCACCTGGGACCACAGAGGTAGCCACTTACTCTTCCCAACCTTCTCAACCTCCCATTTGGGTAGCAGCAGATGCAGTGCTTAATTATGCCATCTCCTGCTGCTATGGGGCTGATTTCCCAGCTCATACTGTGGAACTGGTCTTGAGGAAGCAGGAGAGGACTGTAATGCAGTGCTTCTCTTACTCCTGGCTAGGTTAAGAGATTGAGGAGGTTGATCTGAAGGACAGCTGGTGGTTAAGTAAAACAATGTCCACCACAGTTAAAATGCAACTAAATATTCAGTGGAGGAGTACATCACTTTGGCTGTGGCACATCGAGGACTCAGTTCTGTAAATAGTTTGGGCGTTGATAAAAATTCAAATCCCAAATGGCATCCACAAACAATCCAATGAAACAACTGCTAAGCAAGTCCCAGACATGTGGACTCTACACAGTCTGTGTTTCGGCTAAATGACGGAAAAGAAGGTTCCAAGTACCATATACAAATTAGAACACTTCTAAATACAAATAATGGTAAATATATAGGAAATACAGGAAACAAAATAATTGGTTCTCAAAAATAGGGAGGAAAAGACCTCATCGAGACTCAGATCAACAAATCAAACTTTCTTATGGCTGCCTTACAATGTGATTGGTCAAAAAGTCATCATTGGTCTAGAAAAACCTCCCAAAAAAGTTAGGTAGATCCAGTAAATATCAAAACTTTTAATCATTCTTTTTAACATCTACCCAACAAAAAATAATTGAAATAATTGAAAATAGCACTTAGCTTGGGGCGCACAGCTAAATCATATCGCAGTATATTGCTACGTCTGTTCTGCCGGTTCACTCTCCATAAGGAACCGGATCAGCAGGCTTTTTCAGGCAATTCTTTGTATAGCACCAAAACTGTCTCTTCAACAGGGACCCGTTTTGCAAAGGCTTCTTCCGGAGACTTTATGCTGTGCAATTCACTGAACCTGTTTCTGATGGCGCCCCAAGCTAAGTGCTATTTTCAGTTATTTTTTTGTAGGCTAGATGTCAAAAAGAATAATTCAAAGTTTTGATATTTACTGGATCTACCTAACTCTTTTTGGGAGGCTTTTCTAGACTGATGATGACTTTTTGACCGATCACATTGTAAGGCAGCCATAAGAAAGTTTGAGCTCCGAAATTGTTGATCTGGGTCTTGATGAGGTCTTTTCCTCCCTATTTTTGAGAACCAATTATTTTGTTTCCTGTATTTCCTATATATTTACCATTATTTGTATTTAGATGTTTCAGCTAAACGAGCCTTCATCAGGAGTCAACTGAATGTTAACTTCGGCAGGCAGTTTTCATAGACAATTTTAATGACTTTTCACACATCAAGACTTAGCAGTTGACTTCTGATGAAGGCTCGTTTAGCCGAAACACAGACTGTGTAGAGCCCACATGTCTGGGACTTGCTTATTAAAATCACATTTTCAGCAATTTGGAGCGTCTTGATCTGGGGTGTAACCAGACCTCAAAGTGGGGGTGGCCAGAGCCCAAAGTGGAGAAACACATTTTGGCCCGCTTCCCTGCCGCACCCCCCCTACAATGCCATGCCACATACCTTGGCTGGTGGGGGTCCCCAACCCCTGCCAGTTGAAGCGTTTCTCCAGTACCACTATCCTTACATTGCCTGCCCTTCTTCCCCTCACATTGCGCGTGCTCAATTGTAATGAAATTGAGGATGTGCGAAGTGTCGCGCATGCTCAGCTTCACTAAAACCAAGCATGAACGCAACGAGAGGGAAGTTGGGCAGGCAATGTAAGGAGAGTGGTGCTGGAGAAACGCTTCAGCTGGCAGGGGTTAAGGACCTCCGTCAGCCAAACCAGGAGTCCTGAATCCATCCTCCTGGTCTCATTTGTATTTCTTCAAGACAAGGAAGCTCTGCTTAGATTGTATTTACGTCAGTTACTTTTTGGGGAGAAAAGATACAAATATTTCCTGATGGACACAAAAGAGAAGGAAGAAGTTTCTCTCCGTGAGGCAGGAAGCATTGAGTTTGGGAGCTAGATTTCAATTAAGGTTCCCATGTAAATGTGTGTTACAGATAGATAACACTACTTTTCACTTTTTGAACCTTCAGAGCTTCATTGCTTTTAGGATGCAACAACTCCTAAATGAGGTCCAAGATGGGTATTGGACTTTATAGATTTTAAGTACTGTTTTGTTTGCTTTCTTCTTTCCTATTATCCTTCATTACTTCCTCTCAGGTAATAGTATGTTGTTCATGCCCTCCTTCCCCCTTTTTCTTTGTGGACTAATGCCTGTACTTTCTTTTCGTAATGGGTTGTTCCAACTATTTCTTTGTTTATCTGGCAATTTTCTTTACAAAGTTTATCTTTGGCGTATAAAATTGTAATTACTATAATTAACAAATTTTTAAAAAGAATGAATAGTTAATAGACAAAAGACCCCCATCCTTCCCTAAATTCTTTCTACGTTAACCAATGGGATGGGTAATCAGCGTTAGCATGATCTTTCCCTGCCCAATGCTTCACTGTGAAATCATAGGCCTTGAACGGTAGATACCAACGCATCAACCTTGCATTGTTGTTTTTCATCAGGCCTAATCATTTCAGCAGAGCTTGGTTCGTTATCAGGGTAAAATGTCTCCCTAAGAGATAATATCTTAGGATCTCTAAGGACCATTTTACCACCAGACACTCTTTCTCGGTGGTGGAATATCATTGCTCAGTCTCAGTCAGCTTCCTACTGATATAAAATAAGGTGTTCCTCCTCTCCTACCCCTTGACTAAGTACTGCTCCTAAGCCCACCCCTATGGCATCAGTTTGTAAAATGAATTCTTGGTGGAAGTCTATGTTCTTCAAAGCTGGCTCCTTACATAAGGCTTCTTTTAACTGGTCCCACTTTAACTTATTGGGCTGGGAGTTCTGTAATAATACCATGAGGTCAGCAGCTAACCCTGTAAAGTTAGGAATATACTTCCAATAATATCCTATCAAGCCTAAAAATGCTTGTAATTGCTTTTTGACACTCTGAGCATGAACGACAGTTTTGTTCTAACATCCTGATATATTCCTGGCCAGAAGAACTGGGCAACAAGTCTATCTACGGTCCCTGCCTCTTTCCCAGTAAGCTTGAAGTGAGGGGTCCCTTCTCTGTTCCAGGGGAAACTGGTGGAATTTACAATTAACTCTTCTCCAACCACTTCTACCCACCCTGAGGGAATCAGCCCCTTCCACTTTTCCGATCTCTTAGGGATTTTGGTTTTCTAGTCTTTCCTGGGTCTCCTATTACCCCTTGGTCTGCAAAGAGAAATATGTCTCCTAGTTGGAACTCTTCTGCTTCCTCCATGGGATAGTTCTTTGCCCAGGTAGATACCCAACCTTCCTTAGGGGTTAGCACTTCCTGCATCCCCACCCTATCCTGACCTAATATTAAAGGGAAGGGTAGCCTTTCCACTACTGCTACTTTTGAGAGTTGTGTTTATCCCTCCCATGTGATTCCAGTTTCAAAAACAGGCTCCTTTTTGATGTCCCCATGAACATACCAGACTTGCACTGTCCCACTAAGTGTCCCCTCCTTTCTCTCATTGACTGTCCTTTTGGCAAGGGGCCCTGACATCAGTGACTGTTTACTACTGGTGTTCAATAGGGCTACTAGATCCAGCCCAGCCACCCTCACCCCTTGTATTAAGGCCTGGTCCAACCATCCTTTGGTTCAGGAGGAGCCAGTGATCATACCAGAGAATGAACACACCATTAACGGACATTCTCTCTTTAAAATTGCCTTCTTCCCCACAACTAAAATACCTTAAAGGGGATCGGATTTCTGGACAAGGGTCACCACCTCTGGGCTCCCACTGCCCCTTCCCTATCTCCCTGGGAGTTACCCCTCACTTCCCTTCTGGGAGATTTCTCTTTTCTTCTTTAGACACTTTCCACGAATCCACAGATTTTACAGGGGAAAATAACTTTTATTCCTTCAGCTTCTAAGTAATGCTCAGCCACGGTCGTGGTTTCCCCTATTGTCTTTGTTTTTTGCCATGTGACCCACATCCTGGCTGTGGAAGGTAGGATGGTTAGAAATTGCTCTAAAACAATCAACTTTACTATATCTATATCTTATGCAGTCTCCCACTCGAGTTCTATCGTGTAGCCCAATCCATAAGATTTTGCGCTACTGCCCTTGGCCATTACCATTTCTGAAATTCCTTCTGCCTAAACTTCTTCCTATATTGCTCGTGGAGAGCCCTAATCAATCCTGGATTGCCCCTACTTGTCTGTAGTACAGGGCTTTGCTGGCATCAAACACCCTATATGCTGCTTGGGCCTGTTAAATACAGGGCCAGACTGATGGACCACTGCTCTACTGGCTATGCAACTACTGTGGCTATTCTTTCAAAAGTAGTCAGGTAGGCCTCTGGGACATCCCCCGATCCCAACTTGGTCACTTTGTCCAATCCATGGAGTTTAACCCTGGGGTCACACTAGTTCAGCCCACCTCAGAATCCTGTTGAGTCACGGTCTTTTGTAATCCATCAGCCAGACATTGTAGCTCCTTCATTTCCGCTTCCGTCAATTGCAGCAACGTTCCACAGACTCTTGATGCACTTGCAGCTGCTTTGCCATCCACTTTACTGCGACTTCTGATGCCATAGTCCTGTAGAACAGGAAGAAATACAAAGGCCCAAGTGCAGATCACCTAATATGGGAACCCTCTATTCCCCAGTATCGCAAAAAAATACCCTTGAGCACACTCCCTTCAACCAAGGTACCCCTCACCTGGTTTTCCTGCATAGAAGCACTTTCCCTGAAGGGACACAGGGCCAGTCAGGCAAGGGCAACAGGGGCGGTCACACAGGGCCCCACACTCCTAGGGGCCCCCATCTCTGGCATGTCTGTCCTCCTGTCCTAGAACACCTCCCTGCTCCGTACCTTAATGTGCATCTGCATATCAGTAGAGAGCATCAGGCGGCAGCAGTGATTTTCATATCCCGTCAGCTGCCGAGCCCAGAGCCTCCTTGCTGCTGTGTCCTGTCCCCTTTTCATGTCACTTCCTGCTTCCGCATGGACGGGATGCAGCAGTGAAGGCTCTGGGCTCAGCAGCTGATGGGATATAAAAATCTCTGCCTCTGTCTGCCACTTTCTACTGAAACGTGGTGGATGCACATCAAGGTACGGGGTGAGGTGGAGGGACTCCGAGAGCTCTAAACCTCCTTTTAAACTCTGATAAATTATGGCTGATAGTGGAGGATGCAGGCGTGGGGGAGTGGGAGATGCAGGAGCAGGCTCGGGCAGGGGGCCTCACTGAACTGGTCTGCACAGGGCACCGCAATTACTAAGACCGGCCCTGAAGGGACATATATCCGATGCTCTCCAGGCAGTTACGCCGATCCCACTACTGCCACAAATTGTCAACTGTTGTCTTGCGGCTTCTCTCCTCCTGGGCAGAAGTCAGTCCATGGTCCCCCTGGATTTGGGGTCTGCTCCTCCACCAAAATGTCAGTCCCTGGTACACAGCATGGTGAAAAACAAGACGCTGATGACTTTGGTGCTGAAAATTGGGTTGTTTCAGTTCTTCCTACCATCTTGAATGAGTTTGCACCTCGTGACATTTTCAATGCTGACAAAAACGGTGTCTACTGGCGAGCGATTCCTAATGGAACACTTGCATTCAAACAAGCTGAAACTACAGGAAGTAAAACGTCGAAGGACCGACTGACGATCCTCCTTTGCTGCAATATGGATGGGAGTGAGAAGTTAGAACCACTCATCATTGGAAAGTGCAAACAGCCCCGTTGCTTCAAGAATGTTAAGCAACTTCCTGTGTCATATGAGGCTAACGCAAATTCATGGATGACTGGGGAAATTTGGAAGCAGTGGCTAAAGATGTTAGACACTAGAATGTGGGCACAAAAGCATCAGATTTTGTTGCTTTGTGATAATTGTGCTGCACACAGTGATGATGTCAGGCTGTCTAATGTCAAAATGGTCTTCCTGCCACCAAACACTACCTCTCTGATCCAACCTATGGATCAGGGCATAATAGCCAATTTCAAACAACATTATCGGGCTCTTGTGCTACATCGTCTGATGAGTGTTATGGATGACCAGACTGGCAAGGATAAACGTGCTGTTAAACTGGCTCGTAATCTATCACTGTTGGATTCCCTACATATGCAGAAAGAAGCCTGGAATCATGTTACACAGGCAACCATTGTGAACTGCTACAAGCGGGCAAGCTTTGTTAAGGATGTGGAGAGGGACGAAACAGATGCAGCTGTTTCAAACGTGTCAGATGAACAGGCTATTGACATCTCAGCCGGTGTTACTGAAAAGGAGTTTCATCACTACGTAGCTGTTGATTACAATCTACAAACAGCTGACAACAGCACTGATGTCGAGATATGCGCCTACACGCAGGCAATGGCTGATGATGAAACAGATGATGAAATGAGCAGCGAGGCACATGCTGACGAAATTCAACAACCTCTTGTCACTTTTGCAAGAGCGCTGGAGAGTCTCAACACCGTGCGGGCCGATCTGGAGACCACTGGATGTCAGTGCTATGACAGTTTTTACCGTCTGGCAGACATAGTCTATGGAATGCACAGACACAAGAGTGTACAGAGGACTATGACTGATTACTTCAAGTAAGCCTAACGTCAGTTAACGGAGACTGTATACTGTACGTATAATAAACAGTACTGTACATATGTTTATCAGATGTCAAGCTTCTTTGGGTCACAACGGTTAAGTGCACGCTCTGGTTAACTGCATGTATTTCTTTGGTCCCAGACCCTTGCACTTAAGCGGATTGCACTGTATTTCCATGTAACTTCCTTGAGTGTCCCGTAATCTTTGTACTTTTGGAACAAGTGAAAAATCGATTTACTTCTACTCGTTCTACACCACTCAGGATTTTGTAGACCTCAATTATATCTCCCCTTATCCGTTATTGACATTTCCCATATCGTTGCAAATGATTGTTTATCCTTAATAAACAATGAAAATAAATAACTTATCTGTACACTACGATGGCGTCTTTAGAAGAAAGAACAGCTCAGGCTTTCCAAGTGCGATCTGGATTTCTTTGATTCCAAAACTTTCTCCGCACAGCGCACCAAAATACTTCAGCAAGGTTACCGGCAGGAATTTTAATAATAAGAGTATATCACGCCAATTTTGAAGGCACTCCATTGGCTTCCAGTAGAATTTAGATCAAGACTTAAAGTCCTGATGAAAGTATTCAAATGTCTTGCAATAAAACACTGTAGAAATCTAATTATCTGCTGCTCGAGGATCTTCATAAACATAAAAATAAAAATAACATAAGATAATCTAATTATCTGCTGCTATCTGATGTGAAGAAGACAACAAAATGCCTTGTTGATCTCCCTGTTCTCCCTTGAGAAAGCTGGAGGGCAAAATGTGTCCCAGTCGGGAGTAACAAGACCGGGAGTGGAGAGGCTGGATTTGGTGAAGAAGCTAAGTACCAACAACCAAATATTATATGGATCTTAATACCATACATCCCGGCAGTAGAGTACCTCTACCCATGAGTTGACAAGAAAAATTACCTGATGATCATTTGAAGCCATTTATGAGCAGGGCTTCTTAAAGCTAAGTAACACTTTTATTTTATATAGCTGTTGAAAGAAAGTTAGTGTGAATTAAAGTATATGTATAAAAAACATTTTTTTGTCTATTCAACAACGGTGAACAGGAGGTTTTTTAGATCAATGATGACTTGTTTGACCAATTACATATACAAGAAACTTTAAGTTCCAAGAGTGTGGTTTATGGTCTAAACTAGTAAAAAAGGCCCGTTTTTTAATGCAATGAAACGGGCGCTAGCAATATAATGAGTTCCTGCCATTAATGTTTCCATGGTTGTATTCTGAATATAATTGTTGTTTACATGTATAAGATTTCTTTATATACAATATTTTTTGTGTAAACTGGGTTACAATGCGGTCAAAGTTTTCCTTGTTCAGGCCCTTCAATCAGTTTAACAATCACATCAGAAGAGTTCCTTACTCATGAGAATGCAACATACAGTTGCCCATGAGAGAGACTGAGAGTGACAGTGTGTTTTACAGACAGTGTAAGAGAGAGATACACAGAGTAATTGAGTGTGTGTGTGTGATGTCTGTGTGTGTGTGTGTGTGTGTGTGTGTGTGTGTGATGTGTGTGAGTGACAAGGTGATTAAATGTTTGTCTTCCCTTCCGTTCTGCGCACTTGCCTCCCCTGATGTTCATACCTCCCTGTATATGTGTGTGTGATGTCTGTCTGTCTGTGTGTGTGTGTGTGTGTGTGTGTATGTGTGTGAGTGACAAAGTGATTAAATGTTTGTCTTCCCTTCCGTTCTGTGCACTTGCCTCCACTGATGTTTGTACCTCCCTGTATATGATTGTTTGTTAGAGATTCAATCCACTCCACTTCCCTCCTCCAAGTTCCGTTCTGTCTGATTGGTTCTTCGTTCCTGTGATGTCACGTTTGTTTGCTTGGCAACTATGCAGCGTTCCGTTTCCTCAATGTGAGGGCGGGGGACAGTGAGAGCCAATGAAACGCTGAATGACAGACTTACGAACCCTATACTGCCACAGTGCCACGGAGTCAGCTTCAGAATGTTGGAGGTGCTTTCTATTATATAGGATGAGGCCTTTTCCTCCTAATTTTTAATTATCAAAACATTGAGGAAAAACAAGAGACTTTATTCTAAACCCTTTATTAATAGAAGAAGCTAAGTAGCCATATTTATATTTTGTGGCATTATGCTATTGGGACTTATATCAGATGAGTTTTGAGTAAGAAAGCAAAAGGAAGTAAAAATATTCACTTAATATTCACTTCAAGGAGGTTTTCGGCCAGTGATGATTTAATAGCCTTGAGAAGTGCTTTTGAAATTATCAGTGACAAAGTCGCTGTAGCACTTGGGCTGTTTGAGGTCTTTTCCTCCTTAAGTTATTTTTATTTTTTATAAAGATCCTTGAGCAGCAGATAATTAGATTTCTAAAGTGTTTTGTTGCAAGTGGTTTGCATTTTCTGTAGAACAGTACGTGTATTTTGAAGCATTCAAATATCTGCATTCACCCTCTTTGAAATACTTGGCAGGCTTGCTAGTTTAGGATGGACCAACATGACCACTTAGGTCATCCCAGCAATTGCTGCCAAAAACGCCTTTACAATTGGACAATGAACGACTACTATCCATTTGACAGCATGTAGTTATTTTGCTTATTTGCTCAGGAATACAACTCTTCGGCAGTCTGAGAACAGGCAATTTTTTTTGCACTTCAGAAAGGAAGTTAAAAGCTTACTGTTTAAGCTGTCAGTTGCACTTGCAAACAAAGGAAGGGAATTTGAATGATGAGGTTAACCAGATGTCGCCAGTAATTATTTTAGAGACTGGAAGGATAATGGGGGGAGGATGAGTCAGGTAAGCAATTGTATGACTTTGTATGCATTATATATTACTGATTTTATGGTTGTAACCCACCCTATAGCACTGTAAATTGCAAGCTTAGGGGGCTGTTTCTTTCCGAGCACTCTACCAAAACCCTCATCCACACCCTTGTCACCTCTCGTTTAGACTACTGCAATCTGCTTCTTGCTGGCCTCCCACTTAGTCACCTCTCCCCCTCTCCAATCGGTTCAAAACTCTGCTGCCCATCTCGTCTTCTGCCAGGGTCGCTTTACTCATACTACCCCTCTCCTCAAGTCGCTTCACTGGCTCCCTATCCATTTTTGCATCCTGCTCAAACTTCTTCTACTAACCTATAAATGTACTCACTCTGCTGCTCCCCAGTATCTCTCCACACTCCTCCTTCCCTACACCCCTTCCCGTGCACTCCGCTCCATGGATAAATCCTTCTTATCTGTTCCCTTCTCCACTACTGCCAACTCCAGACTTCGCGCCTTCTGTCTCGCTGCACCCTACGCCTGGAATAAACTTCCTGAGCCCCTACGTCTTGCCCCATCCTTGGCCACCTTTAAATCTAGACTGAAAGCCCACCTCTTTAACATTGCTTTTGACTCGTAACCACTCGCCTCCACCTACCCTCCTCTCCTCCTTCCTGTACACATTAATTGATTTGATTTGCTTACTTTATTTATTTTTTGTCTGTTAGATTGTAAGCTCTTTGAGCAGGGACTGTCCTTCTTCTATGTTTGTGCAGCACTGCATACGCCTTGTAGCGCTATAGAAATGTTAAATAGTAGTAGTAGTAGTAGTTGTTTACTAAAGCTTAGCTGCAGCAGGGCCCATAGGAATAAAATGGGCCCTCCTGCAGATAACTCAAGCTAAGCTTTAGTGAACATGGGGGTTAGATTGTGAGCCCTCCAGAAATATCCAGTGTACCTGAGTGTAACTCATCTTGAGCTACTACTGAAAAGGTGTGAGCAAAATCCAAATAAATACATAAATAAATTATATGAAATAGAAATAAATGAACCAATAAGCTAAAAGAGAACGGGTAAGTGATCCAATCTCAGAGTGTCATTTATCAAAGATATCTGACTGGAAGACTTTAATTGGAAACTCTTTATGTAGGATCTGTACATTAACTTCAGCTGGGTTTCCCTAAGCTTGTGGCAGTTGGTTTTGATTCTGAAAATGATGTATTCCGTGTAATGCTATTCTACAGGTCAAAATCAACAATTCATTCTAAACTCAGCAAATAAAGATGGAAGACTGCAAATTGTTGATTGCAGTAAAACAGCAAAAGAAGACTGCCGAAAACGGTCTACAGTTCATGTATATGAGCAGCCTCTACGAGGCCGTAAGAACATAAGAATTCTATTCTATTGTATTCTATCTACCTGGTTCTTACAGTGGTGGAAATAAGTATTTGATCCCTTGCTGATTTTGTAAGTTTGCCCACTGACAAAGACATGAGCAGCCCATAATTGAAGGGTAGGTTATTGGTAACAGTGAGAGATAGCACATCACAAATTAAATCCGGAAAATCACATTGTGGAAAGTATATGAATTTATTTGCATTCTGCAGAGGGAAATAAGTATTTAATCCCTCTGGCAAACAAGACCTAATACTTGGTGGCAAAACCCTTGTTGGCAAGCACAGCGGTCAGACGTCTTCTGTAGTTGATGATGAGGTTTGCACACATGTCAGGAGGAATTTTGGTCCACTCCTCTTTGCAGATCATCTCTAAATCATTAAGAGTTCTGGGCTGTCGCTTGGCAACTCGCAGCTTCAGCTCCCTCCATAAGTTTTCAATGGGATTAAGGTCTGGTGACTGGCTAGGCCACTCCATGACCCTAATGTGCTTCTTCCTGAGCCACTCCTTTGTTGCCTTGGCTGTATGTTTTGGGTCATTGTCGTGCTGGAAGACCCAGCCACGACCCATTTTTAAGGCCCTGGCGGAGGGAAGGAGGTTGTCACTCAGAATTGTACGGTACATGGCCCCATCCATTCTCCCATTGATGCGGTGAAGTAGTCCTGTGCCCTTAGCAGAGAAACACCCCCAAAACATAACATTTCCACCTCCATGCTTGACAGTGGGGACGGTGTTCTTTGGGTCATAGGCAGCATTTCTCTTCCTCCAAACACGGCGAGTTGAGTTCATGCCAAAGAGCTCAATTTTTGTCTCATCTGACCACAGCACCTTCTCCCAATCACTCTCGGCATCATCCAGGTGTTCACTGGCAAACTTCAGACGGGCCGTCACATGTGCCTTCCGGAGCAGGGGGACCTTGCGGGCACTGCAGGATTGCAATCCGTTATGTCGTAATGTGTTACCAATGGTTTTCGTGGTGACAGTGGTCCCAGCTGCCTTGAGATCATTGACAAGTTCCCCCCTTGTAGTTGTAGGCTGATTTCTAACCTTCCTCATGATCAAGGATACCCCACGAGGTGAGATTTTGCGTGGAGCCCCAGATCTTTGTCGATTGACAGTCATTTTGTACTTCTTCCATTTTCTTACTATGGCACCAACAGTTGTCTCCTTCTCGCCCAGCGTCTTACTGATGGTTTTGTAGCCCATTCCAGCCTTGTGCAGGTGTATGATCTTGTCCCTGACATCCTTAGACAGCTCCTTGCTCTTGGCCATTTTGTAGAGGTTAGAGTCTGACTGATTCACTGAGTCTGTGGACAGGTGTCTTTCATACAGGTGACCATTGCCGACAGCTGTCTGTCATGCAGGTAACGAGTTGATTTGGAGCATCTACCTGGTCTGTAGGGGCCAGATCTCTTACTGGTTGGTGGGGGATCAAATACTTATTTCCCTCTGCAGAATGCAAATAAATTCATATACTTTCCACAATGTGATTTTCCGGATTTAATTTGTGATGTGCTATCTCTCACTGTTACCAATAACCTACCCTTCAATTATGGGCTGCTCATGTCTTTGTCAGTGGGCAAACTTACAAAATCAGCAAGGGATCAAATACTTATTTCCACCACTGTATATGCCGACCATTAGTTCCAAAATAGGATTCACAGTGGTTTACAGAAAGAATACCTCAATAAAATAAAGGGGGAAGTTACAAACAAAATTCAGTGTGCACTCAGTTAACCTCCTTATAAATAAGCAACTTCCTAAAGTGAATATGACAGCTGTGTTTCAGGACCAAAGACAGCGCATTCCATTGATATGCTGTCTGAAAAGGAAATGGTTTTTCAAAGGTGGATTTGAATCTAAAATTTTTTATAGAAGAATAACCCAATCTTAAAGTCCAATAATAATAGAAATTTCTCCAACAAATCTACCAACCCTTCTGGGTCAGACCAGTGGTCCATCTAGCCCAGTATCCTGTTTCGAACAGTGGCCAATCCAGGTCACAAGTACCTGGCAGAAACCCAAATAGTAGCAACATTCCAAAATTCCAAAGAGTGACAAGATTCCGGAATCCCAAATAGTAGCACCATTCTATGCTACTATTCCCAGGCAAGCAGTGACTTCCCCATGTCTGTCTCAATTGCAGACTATAGACATTTCCTCCAGGAACTTGTCCAAACCATTTTTTAAACCCAGATATGCTAACCACTGTTACCACATCATCTAGCAACGAGTTCCAGAGTTTCACATTTCATTGAGTGAAAAAATATTTCCTCCTATTTGTTTTAAAAGTATTTCCATGTAATTTCCTTGAGTGTCCCCTAGTCTTTGTACTTTTTGAAAGAGTAAAAAATCAATTCATTTCTGTTCATTCTACACCATTATAGACCTTTATCATATCTCCCTTCAGCTGTCACCTTTCCAGGCTAAAGGGCTTTAGCCTTCCCTCATATGAGAGGCGTTCCATCCCCTTTATCATTTTGGTTGCTCTTCTTTGAACCTTTTCTAATTCCATTATATCTTTATTTGAGATACGCCAAGAGATACGGTGGCCAGAACTGAACATAATACTCAAGCTGAAGTCACACAATGGAGCAATACAGAGGCATTATAATATTCTTGGTCTTATTTTGAATCCCTTTCCTAATAATTCTTAGCATCCTATTTGCTTTTTTGGCTGCCACCGCACACCGGGCAGAAGATTTCAGCATATAATTTACAATGACACCTACTTATTTTATTTTATTTATTTATTACATTTATAACCCACCTGTCCAAACATCTAGGTGAGGTACAATAAAACATTCATAAAAAATACACAATCTTACAGATCACAAACTCTAAAAACTCAGAACCCCCATCAGCCAAATGCCCTAGAAAATAGCCAGGTCTTCAGCAATTTCTTGAACTTGGGAACAGATGCTAACTGATGCAGAACCAATGGTAACGAATTCCACAAACGAGGACCAGAAATAAAAATCTCAACTATGAATTTCCTCCAAACGTACCAGATGAAAAAATGGAGCAACCAATAATTGTGGGTTTGAGACCATAACGCCCAAGAAGGACAATAAGACTGCATGCAGCACACCAAGGCCTCAGGCGCAGCACCCTGCCGCGCTTGAAACACCAATAACAAAAGTTTAAATTCAATACGCTGTACCATAGACAACATAAATACATAAGTATTGCCATACTGGGAAAGACCAAAGGTCCATCGAGCCCAACATCCTGTTTCCAACAGTGGCCAATCCAGGTCACAAATACCCGGCAAGATCCCAAAAATGTGCAAAATATTTTATACTGCTTATCCCAGAAATAGTGGATTTTCCCCAAGTCCATTTAATAATGGTCTATGGACCTTTCCTTTAGGAAGCCGTCCAAACCTTTTTAAAACTCCGCTAATCTAACTGCCTTTACCACATTCTCTGGCAATGAATTCCAGAGTTTAATTACATGTTGAGTGAAGAAAAATATTCTCTGATTCGTTTTAAATTTACTACATTGTAGCTTCATCGCATGCCCCCTAGTCTTAGTATTTTTGGAAATAGTGAACAGACGCTTCACATCTACCCGTTCAACTCCACTCATTATTTATAGACTTCTATCATATCTCCCCTCAGTCACCTTTTCTCCAAGCTGAAGAGCCCTAGCCGCTTTAGCCTTTCTTCATAGGGAAGTCGTCCCATCCCCTTTATCATTTTCGTCGCCCTTCTCTGTACCTTTTCTAATTCCACTATATCTTTTTTGAGATGCGGTGACCAGAATTGAACACAATATTCGAGGTGCGGTGCACCATGAAGCGATACAAAGGCATTATAACGTCCTCACTTTTGTTTTCCATTCCTTTCCTAATAATACCTAACATTCTATTTGCTTTCTTAGCCACAGCAGCACACTGAGCAGAAGGTTTCAACGTATCATCAACAACGATACCTAGATCCCTTTCTTAGTCTGTGACTCCTAACGTGGAACCTTGCATGATGTAGCTATAATTTGGGTTCCTCTTTCCCACATGCATCACTTTGCACTTGCTCACATTAAACGTCATCTGCCATTTATGTATCTCTTAGTTAGCTCACATATATCAGTTATATGGTTTATATGTATTCTCATACATATCCAGCTGGGAGAGATACTGCACTGTTTACCATCCATCTATTGAGCTGCCCTGCCTCTGGGAGAACTGCCTTCTCTCAGGTTTCGTGTCATCTTCTGGAGCAGCTCAGAGAACACAGAGACTCTATGCTGAGTGGCAATTTCATCTGTTCGTGGGTAGCTGTATTGCTCAATAAAAGTCTGTTCAGATTTTGGAAAAGAGTCTCCAGGGTGTGTTTAAGTGCAAGGGTTAACTCATCAAGTGACTGGAGTTTGTCTGAGTAGTCAGGCTCCAGGAGAGCTTGAACAGTAAAGGCATTATAACATCATTTAATATCATGCTGATCCCTCTCGCTACCGCCCTTTTGCAACCTGGGCCTCAACCCGTACATTTACGCAGATGACGTCACCATCTCCATCCCTTTCCGTGAAACAGTAACTGAAATCTCCAACCTGATTGCAGCCAGCTTGTCTACAATGGAACACTGGGCGAGGGTGTTCTGGTTCAAGTTAAACAAGGATAAAACTCAGTGCCTTATTCTCCACTCCCCATACTATTCAGTCCCTACAGACACCCTCACCATAAATGACTCCTATAGGCACCCTCACTATAAATGACTATGTTCTCCCTCTATCTAGCAGCCTAAAGCTCCTTGGGGTGACCTTGGATAAACATTGCATCTGGATGACCAGGTACGTGCTGTCACTAAGAGAATGTTCAATGCGATTGTGGCGGCCTAACCAGAGATCTGTTTCGCACCCTTGTTCATTGGTTGGTGCTATCTCACCTGGACTACTGCAGCGGGATTTACGCAGGTTGCCATGGATATCTTTTGCGAAAATTCCAGACCGCACAAAAAACACAGCGGTGAGACTGATCCTAGGAAAATCGCGTTTTGAGCATGCGCAACCTCTGCGTTTCCTTCTCCACTGGTTGCCTGTGAGGGAACATATCTCTTTCAAGATTTGCTCCTTAACCCATAAAATCATATACGGACAGGCTCCAGAATATATGCTTCACCTTATTGACCTACTGCCAAGAAACGCAGTTGCTACCTTGAGGTCGTATCTCAATCTGCACTTCCCGAATTGCAGAGGCGTCAAGTACAAGAAGATCTTCTTCCAATACTCCTGTGCCAAGAATTGGAATGTTTTGCCGAAATGCTTAAAACTGCAAAATGATCATCACCTGTTCAAGAGGCTGCTGAAAACCCACCTATTTGGACTGGTCTATTCCCCTCACACTCTTCTCGACCAATAGTCTCCCTTCCTCACCCCTATATCTGTTTGCCCCTTTCCCCTTTCTGCTCTATTCTTGTCTCTTACCATTTTCTCTTATTGTACTGTCATTTTTCCTTTTCCCATGTTAGCCACATTGTGCCTGCTTGTGTGGGAAAATGTGGGGTAGAAATGTACTATAAATAATTTAGACGTCCAGTCTTCCAGTCTCGTAAGGTCCTCCTGTAATTTTTCACAATCCTCCCGCGATTTTACGACTTTGAATAACTTTGTGTCATCAGCAAATTTAATGACCTCACTAGTTACTCCCATCTCTAGGTCATTTATAAATATGTTAAAAAGCAGCGGTCCCAGCACAGACCCCTGGGGAACCCCACTAACTACCCTTCTCCATTGAGAATACTGACCATTTAACCCTACTCTCTGTTTTCTATCTTTTAACCAGTTTTTAATCCACAATAGAACACTACCTCCTATCCCATGACTCTCCAATTTCCTCTGGAGTCTTTCATGAGGTACTTTGTCAAGTACCAATGCAACAACCTCAACTGAGGCATAATATGTGCCTCCTGACCCAAACTCTAAAGACCCCATGCAGCAGAGTTCTGTGCAACCTGCAAGGCTTGCAAAGTTGTACGCGGAAAGCCAAACAACAAAGCATTACAATAATCAAAAGAAGGTGACACAACTCTGCAGCACAGTACAAAATTTCTCCATGGAAAAAAATGTCTGAAGTCTAGATATCATCCGCAGTTTTAAAAAAAATAACCTTAACCAAAGCAGCCACCTGTGGTCTAAAAGACACTCTTGTGTCGCAAATCACACCTAGACTACGAAGTGAGAAAACCACTGGCACAAAAATAGAATCTAATGCAAATCCAGAAACAGGACATGGTTCTCCTAATGGGACAACCACAAAATTTGCATCTTCGTTACATTCAACCTAGATCTTTTTCTTGGCTGCTGACCCCCAAGGTGAACCCTAGTATCAGATAACTACGGTTTGCATTATTCTTCCCAATGTGCATCACTTTGCATTTGTCTACATTAAATTTCATCTGCCATTTTGGTTGCTGTTTTCCAATTTCCTAGGTCTTCCTGCAATTTATCACAATCCGCATGCGTTTTAACAACCTTGAATAGTTTTGTGTCATCTGCAAATTTAACCACCTCACTTGTCATTCTAATCATTTATAAATATGTTAAATAGCACCAGTCCCAGTACAGATCCCTGTGGCACTCCACTATTCACCCTCCTCCACTGAGACAAATGGCCATTTAACACTACCCTCTATTTTCTGTCTGATAACCAATTCCTAATCCACAACAGAACATTTCCCATGACTCTTAAGAACTCTGTAAAAAGCTTTCTGAAAATCTATACCGTACATCAATCGGTTACCTTTATCAACATGTTTATTCACGCCTTCAAAGAAATGAAGCAAATTGGTGAGGCAAGACTTCCCTTGGCTGAATCCATGCAGACTCTGTCCCATTAAACCAAGTTTATCTGTGTTCCTTAATTTTACTCTTTATAATAGTTTCCGCTATTTTGCCTGGCTTACCGGTCTGTAATTTCCCGGATCACCCCTGGAACTCTTTTTAAAAACTGGCGTTACATTGTCCACCTTCCAATCTTCAGGTACTATGAACAATTTTAATGACAGGTTATAGATTACTAACCGCACCTATTCATTTTTGAGTTCTTTAATACACTTGGATGCATGCCATCCAGTACAGGTGATTTACTACTCATTAATTTGTATATTTGGCTTAATACGCCTTCCAGGTTCACAGCGATATCTTTTAGTTCCTCCGCTTTCTAGTACAGTTAGATCTCTTACATCGACTGAATCAAAGAATTCATTCAGTCTCTCCATTATGGCCTTATGCTGCCTGAGTGCCTCTTTTGCTCCTTCATGACCTAACAGTCCCACAGATTCCCTCGCATGCTTTTTGCTTTTGAAGCACCTGAAAATTTTGTTACTCTGAGTTTGTGCCTCTGCAGCAAGTTTTTCTTCATATTCTTTTTGCCTTTTTTTTAAATCAATGTTTTGCACTTAACTCACCAGTGCTTACGTTGCTTTTTATTTTCTTCACTTGGGTCTTTTCTCCAGCATTGCTATCTAAACATTTTAGGCAAAGTTGTGTAAATCTTCATCGATCCAGTATTTTAACTTTTTTTTAGAACAGTATGAATATATTGTAAAGGGGGGGGGGGTCCGCTTCCTCCTCTTGGGTGGAGCCAGCAAGCCTGCGGGGCTCCCAGGGTTCCAGGACAGAATGCTGCTGATACTCAGGGCCAAAGTATTTTATTATCAAGGCAATTTCATACCAAAAATCAAAATATATTCTTCAAAACGAAAACATACAGCCCTCTTAATATAGTCCTCAAAAGTAAAAAGGTTCAGTCCTCATAAGATAATCTTCAAAAAGAAAAAGGTACAGTCTAGGTCTCAAAATCCCTTAGCAAACGCTCAACTCCTCAAGACCTCAGGTCTTCTATTAGGGCATCAGCTTTCCCTTCCCCCTCCTTCAGAAGGGTTTAGTAAGAGTTCAGCACACTTCCAATATAGCACAACAGTTCAGAATAAATCTTCATGGACAATCTTTGCACATCAAACCAATACCACAAATCACCTACCTTTTCACAGCACAGAGGGAGCCCTGTAAGGAGCAGGGTTGGCAGTTTCTCCCACCTCTCAACACCACGCCCGGTGTGGCCTCCTCCACTGCCTTCAAGTGCTGGGCAGGGCAACCTTTGAATTCTCCCACTCTATGGTAGCTGGCTCCTCTCCCTTAGGCAGCTCTAGTGGCAGGCTACTTCCTTCCTCTTCATACTCCATGGAATCCCTCTCTCCATTGTCTCCCCCTCTCTCTTGGTGACTGAGAGCCTCCAGGAAATCTGCCCTTCCCTTCTCACAGCTGGGGGGAATTATATACTGATGGCGAAGCCAGGGAAACTGAGCTTCATCCTTCCCTCTCCCTCTAGTGGAGAAGGGAGTAACAGGCTCACCCTGCCTCGAGCCATTGCTCCCCCTGCTGGGACTGGGAATCCATTCCATCTTTTTAGGACTACTCTCTTCTCTCATTCTTGCAAGGACTTCTGGGACCCGTAGTTCTGGGCTCAACTGCTTCACTGGGGAATCTCTGGGGTTGCCTTGTCACAATATACAACTTTTTTTGTGACTGGTAACACAACTTGCAGCAGTTTCCAACACAGTGAAAACCTCCACTGACATGGCCAAGTTGTGTTTCTTCTTCAGAGAAATCCACTGAAATCAAACAAAACAAGCTCAAAAATATTCAGGTAGTATATTAATGTACTAATCCACTCTAAATCATGACTGCTTACATTCAATGTGACTTGCAAATTTTCTCACATAGAGAGAAAACAACCATGACTTTTTTTTTCTTTTTTAGAAAGGCGACTTTTAAATGCTATTCAGCTGACTAGACTATTGCAGCCCTGATTGGTTGTATAGCCTCTAACAACCACCAATCAGATCAGAGACCACCATTCCAATTCTGAATTCAACCCCTGTGGTTGGAGCGTACAGAGGGAAAAAAATCCAGCATTGTTCTTTGTAGGTTTACATTTGTTCAGGATTACCACCCTCCCACCCAGGGCCGTGCCTAGGGTCTCTGGCGCCCCCCTGCTGACTATCAGTTGGCGCCCCCCCCCCCCCCCCCCCCCCCCCCCCCCCCACCCCCCGTGTGGCACAAGATGCAAAGGAAATAGGAGCTGAAAGATGGATTGCTCAACAAATAGATCACAAATAATTTTTTATGATTTTTAACCGTGAAAATGATCGCTCACCGCTTGCCACACTGACAGGAATTGTCAGCAATATTCTTAGAAACAAATTGCTTTATATTGCAAAATAAGATAGCAGATGTAAATTCTCAAAGTAGACATATTCCAAACGCTAAAATGAAAATAAAATGAATTTTTTCTTCCTTTGTTGTCTGGTGACTTTCTTTTTCTGATCATGCTGGCCCAGTATCTGGTTCTGCTGCTATCTGTCCTCTTAACTCCGTTTCCAGGGCTTCATTTCCATTTATTTATTTACTTTCCTCCTTTCTTCTTCATTTCTTGCTCTGTATCCATTTCCAGCAATTTCTCCTCTCTCCCTGGGTCCTGCCCTCCCATTCATGTCCATCCATGTCCATCCTTGTCCCTCTCTGCCCTTCCCTCCTCCATCCATAGCCAGCAATTCTCCTCTCTCCCTTCCCCTCCATTTCCAGCAATTTCTCTCTCCTTGGGCCCTGCCCTCCCATCCATGTGCATCCTTGTCCCTCTCTGCCCTTCCCTCCTCCATCCATAGCCAGCAATTCTCCTCTCTCCCTTCCCCTCCATTTCCAGCAATTTGTCCTCTCCCTGGGCCCTGCCCTCCCATCCATGCCTCTCTGCCCTTCCCTTACCTCAGCTCCGCACCCTGGGGCCTTTAAATCTTTTACCTCCGGTCTCAGCAGCATCAGTGAAAGCGCTGCCGACGTCTCCCTTCCCTTCGCGCTCGTTGGTTCCCTCAGTGTCCTGCCTTCTTCTGATGTCAGAAGAAGGCGGGACACTGAGGGAAACAACGAGCGCAATGGGAAGGGAGACATCGGCAGCGCTTTCACTGACGCTGCTTGCGACCGTCGGAGCCTCGGAGGTAAAAGGTTTTAAAGGCCTCGGCGGCGTGGAGCGAAGGTAAGCGGCGAAGGTAAGCACCGCGGTAGCGCCCTCCAGAGGTCGGCGCCCCCTGCGGTGCTTACCTCGCTTACTGTATTGGCACGGCCCTGCTCCCACCCTAACTGAACACTGTCCAAAATCTACTAGAATGACTAAAATACAGGTATGGCATTATACTTTTGTTAGAATAATGTTCTAGCAAAGAAAATCCACAGTATGAAAATGAAAAGAACTATTGGAGAGTATTCTAATTTTTACTCTTAAGCACTAAGAGCCGGATGTGATGTCATTACGTAATAGCCCTGATAACCAGGACCCTGAAGCAGCAAAGCGAAACGCTGGCCATTGTCGGCCTGGGGGCGAGTGGAGATAATGCAGCAAAAGTTCTAGAAGTGCCTATAAAGATAAGTGTTCATATTAATATGTGTTGTATTTTTCCATTAATGATAAGATTAAAAACACACAAAAAAACAATCTAGATGTGATAATTTTGTGGTGCAAGTACATAAGTATTGCCATACTGGGACAGACCAAACGTCCATCATCCTGTTTCCAACAGTGGCCAATCCGGGTCACAAATACCTGGCAAGATTCCAAAAAAGCGCAATACATTTAATACTGCTTATCCCAGAAATAAGCAGTGGATTTTCCCAAGTCCATTTTAATAATTGCTTATGGACTTTTCCTTTAGGAAGCTATCCAAACCTTTTTAAACCCCTCTAAGCTAACTGCCTTTACCATATTCTCTGGCAACAAATTCCAGAGTAGCTTCATTGAATGCCCCCTAGTCCTAGTATTTTGAATAGAGTAAACAGACGCTTCACGTCTACCCTTTTGCTGATGACGAAGTGAAGTTCATGTGATCTGGTCAGCTCTACAAATCTACAGGATTTTGAGCTCTTTGAGGCTTTTTCCTTCCCTAAGAGTAAAAATTAGAATGTTCTCCAATAGGTCTTTTCATTTTCATACTGTGGATTTTTTTTTTTTTTTGCTATATCACTGTTCAAAATCTGCCATCACTCAATGTCGACTAATGGCAGTTAGGCTCATAAATGACCCTATTCCACAACACTGTACCTAAATTTTGGGAATGCTACTGACCCTCCCCTGACCACACCACCTTTTGATTTGCGCACGGGACAAATTAGATGCACAGTGTTATAGAATAGTACATGGGCAGATGTGCGCGTAAGTCCGAATTAGTGCCAGTTAACATCAATAATTGATTAAGGGAAATGGAACTTGATATACCGACCGCCTTTCTGAGGTTTTTGCACTACATTCAAGTGGTTTACATATATTCAGGTGCTTATTTTGTACCAGGGTCAATGGAGGGTTAAGTGACTTGCTCAGAGTCACAAGGAGCTGCAGTGGGAATCAAACTCAGTTCCTCGGGATCAAAGTCCACTGCACTAACCACTAGGCTACTCGTCCACTAGCAACATTCCATGTAGAAGCCTCCCTTGTACGTGCAGGATGTCAGACTCACAGAAACAGAAGCCTGCGCGGCCGCGTTGCTGATCTGCAAGGGCAGGCTTCTACATGGAATGTTGCTAGTGGAATAGCAACATTCCATGTAGAATCTCAAATAGTAGCAACAGAATCTCAATAGTAGCAACATTCCATCTAGAATCTCAAATAGTAGCAACATTCCATGTAGAATCTCCAATAGTAGCAACTGAATCTCAACATTCCATTTAGAATCTCAAATAGGGAAAGAGAAATGGGACTTGATATACCGCCTTTCTGTGGTATTTTGCAACTACATTCAAAGCGGTTAACATATATTCAGGTACTTATTTTGTACCAGGGGCAATGGAGGGTTAAGTGACTTACCCAGAGTCTCAGGAGCTGCAGTGGGAATCGAACTCAATTCCCCAGGATCGAGGTCCACTGCACTAACCACTAGGCTACTCCTCCTTAACAGCTCATAATTTATTTGTGTGTGAATCCACGTCCAAATTTGGGTGCTCATATTTGGACGACTTTTATAGAATCCGGGGGTAAGTGTACTGATAAAAAGGTCACAGAGATACACAAAAAAAAATGAAAAACAAAAAATTGGAAAGCGACCACAGAAATTCCAACACAAGAGCAAGTTTATTTAAAGAAATACATCCTGAGTGGATGCCATCTTTTAGCGTCTTTCCAGTATTTGCTGTTAATCAGATGTGTAAACAGACTGCAGTAATACCTTTAAACTGTTGCCAAGAAAAGCAGCACTTCGGCAAACCGTTGTTTTCCAGGCTCCGTGCTCACAGAACTGCCCTTGTAACGTTGTTTACTGGATGCTATAAGGATCATCATTGATTCCTGCTTGCAATAATTCCCAGCATATTAGTGCCAGGAGATCTCTACGGAGATCATTAACCACACACAGCTCTGAAGCTTCTCGTGGGATTCCTATAGCTTCCCAGACATTGTCAATCATAAAGCGTGACACCAAAGTGTCTTTATTTCTCTACTAGTGCAACAAAGCCCGTTTCGTCAAAAATGAAACGGGCCCTAGGAAGGCTCTCATCTAAACGATTTCTCCTCTCTCCCCTGCCCTCCCATCCATGTCCAGCGATTCTTCCCTCCCCTCCCCTCCGTGTCCTGCGATTCTGACCTCCCCTCCATGTCCACTGATTCTCCTCCTCCCTGCCCTCCCCTCCGTATCCCAGGATTCTGGCCTCCCCTCCATGTCCAGTGATTCTCCATAGCCCTGCCCTCCCCTCCGTGTCCCGCGATTCTCCTCTGCCCTGCCCTCCGTGTCCCATGATTCTGGCCTCCCCTCCATGTCCAGCAATTCTTCTCTGCCCTGGCTTCCCATCTGTGTCCCGTGATTCTCCCCTCAACTCCCATCCCCTCCATGTCCAGCGATTCTTTCCTCCCCTCCCATCGCCGCCATGTCCCGCAATTCTTTCCTCCCCTCCCATCCCCTCCATGTCCCGCGATTCTGGCCTCCCCTCCATGTCCAGCGATTCTCCTCTGCCCTGCCCTCCCCTCCATGTCCAGCGATTCTCCTCTGCCCTGCCCTCCCATCCGTGTCCCGCGATTCTCCCCTCGCCTCCCATCCCCTCCATGTCCAGCGATTCTCCTCTGCCCTCCCCTCCCCTCGATGTCCCGTGATTCTGTCCTCCCCTCCATATCCAGCGATTATCCTGTGCCCTGCCCTCCCATCCATGTCCACGATTCTCCCCTCCCCTCTGTGTCACGCAATTTTGGCCTCCCCTCCATGTCCAGTGATTCTCCTCTGCCCTGCCCTCCCCTCCCATCTGTGTCCTGCGATTATCCCCTTGCCTCCCATCCCATCGAAATCCAGCGATTCGCTTCTGCCCTGCCCTTCCATCCCATCCATGTGCAGCGATTGTCCTGTATGCCCTGCCCTCTCATCCCATCCATGTGCTGTGATTCTCCCCTCCCCTCCATGGCCAGTGACTCTGTCCTTCCTTCCGCCCTGCCTGTAAGTCGTCTATCTTACATCAGGATAGAGAGGTGGCAGGCAGGCTGGGCTTGCGTCGCCTCCAGCGTTCCATTGCCTTTCCTCTCAGTGTCCCGGCCCTCCTTTGACATCATTTCATCTCTACGCGAGGGCAGGACAGTGAGAGGGAAGGGAACACTGGAGGCAAGCTGACGTCAACAATACGTTATGAACCCAGACAGCCATCCAGCCAGCCAGAGAACCTGAGGTACAAATTATTATATAGATAATAACCTAATTGGTTATTATCTATATAATAGCTTAGCCGAGATTGGGTGGCAGAGCCGGTGGCGAGAGGCGGGGATGGTGCTGGGCAGACTTATACGGTCTGTGCCAGAGCCGGTGGTGGGAGGCGGGACTGGTGGTTGGGAGGCGGGGATAGTGCTAGGCAGACTTATACGGTCTGTACCAGAACCGGTGGTGGGAGGCTGGGCTGGTGGTTGGGAGGCGGGGATAGTGCTGGGCAGACTTATACAGTCTGTGCCCTGAAAAGGACAGGTACAAATCAAGGTAAGGTTTACACAAAAAGTAGCACATGTGAGTTTATCTTGTTGGGCAGACTGGATGGACCGTGCAGGTCTTTTTCTGCCATCATCTACTATGTTACTATGTAAGTTACAAGGCAGTGTTTTAAAATATATTTGTGACAAATCTGTGTGTAAATATTTAGTGGTCATTTTACTAAGCCACGGTAAAAAGTGGCTTATGGTAGTGTAGGCGTGTGTTTTGGCCGCACACAGAATCATTTTTCAGCGTACCTGTAAAAAAATGCCTTTTTAAAATTTTGCCGAAAATGGAACGGGTGGCAAAATCAAAATTGCCGCGCGTCCATTTTGGGTCTGAGACATTACCGCCAGCCATTGACCTAGCGGCAAAGTCTCATGCGGTAACCGGGCAGTAATGACCTACATGCACCAAATGCCACTTGGCGCACGTCCGATACACGCGTCCAAAAATAAATGGAGTTCTGCTGGCACCTATTTTTTACGCAATGCATTGCACTGAAAACGTGCGCCAGCAGAAGTCCGCTCTCTGCTCCCCCTGAGCCTTCATCCCTAGTCACTCCTGCCCTTGCCAGTTCCACAGACAAAATGGCTGCCGGGCTGCTGCAGGAAGTCCCGGCGGCCATTTTGAGATTGAAAACAGCATAAGCAGGAGAGACTGAAGATTGCTTCTGCTAATGCTGCTTCCAACCCAAAATGGCTGCAAGGACCTCCTGCAGCAGTCTCACAAGGCTGCCGTGGGACGTCCTGACAGTAATTTTGGCTGAGAAATTGGCAGAGGCAAGAGTGACTGGGGATCGCTCTTGTCCTGAAGAGCCAATAGACTACCAGGAGGTTTAAAGGTAGGCCCAGGGAGGGCCTTCAGGTGGTGGGTGGGTGAGGGGTGCATGGCAGAGACTGATCGCGGGGGGTGGGGAGGTGTGGGGCAAAGAGTGATCATGGTGGGCCTGGGCAGGAGGAGGGGGGTTGGGTTTCAGCTGAAAATGCACTTGCATTTTTGACCGAAACCTGAACCCAGATTTCGGGTTAGTTTCAGTGCCGAAACCAAAATTCGGCCAGGCTCTAAGGCGCAGCCATCTCCCAATCTCCACTTGTTCCCTGCCAGCTCTTCAACACAAAAATTACTGCCCGTTAATGGGGTCACATTAACTCTTAACTGTTAAGAATGTGTTAATTGCCATAAGGCAACTTAGTAGATAAACTCCAATGAGGTCCGTTTCTAGAAGCCAGTTACCCAGGTAAATGGGCTGACTGAAAATTCCACCCCCCCCCCCCCCCCAAATCAGGTAAAAGTATACACTGCCTTGGGTCCTTTTGGGTTGCGTGATTGGCAGGACCTACTGTACAGCTGCTCTCTGCCCCCCTCCCCCCCAATGGAAGGTAAGTGATTCCCTAGTTTGCCTTCCCAGCCCTGACAGGAATCTTAGTTCTACAGTCAAGGCACTATTTTGACTCAGGCTTTAAACCACAGAACAGAAATTAAATTAAAGATATTCATGCAAGATAAATGCTGAAATATGAATAATGTATCTGCTCACACTTTTTGCTTTTCTAAATTCATATAGATAAAATTAGCATTTGCAAAACATAAATCTCGATTGTCATATCCTTCACTTAGTACTTTCTTCTAAGACACAGTGCAAATTAGCAATATTCAAAGCGTGTGTTGAAAACGGTTTTAGAAAAGAAACTTTTCCTTCCACTTCAGGCAAGATTATGGCTCTTTACATTTGAGACTCAAATGTGCCAACATTTCATTATCTTCATTTTTAGAGCACAGGCTAGCTTGGACATGCACCCTTAATTCTAAAAATTTGGGTGCAGAATTTTTTTTTGTTACATTTGTACCCCGTGCTTTCCCACTCATGGCAGGCTCAATGCGGCTTACATGGGGCAATAGAGGGTTAAGTGACTTGCCCAGAGTCACAAAGGAGCTGCCTGTGCCTGAAGTGGGAATCGAACTCAATTCCCCAGAGTCCACCACCCTAACCACTAGGCCAGTCCTCCACTGTTGCTACTATTTGAGATTCTACATGGAATGTTGCTATTCCACTAGCAACATTCCATGTAGAAGTCGGCCCTTGCAGATCACCAATGTGGCCGCGCAGGCTTCTGCTTCTGTGAGTCTAATGTCCTGCACATACGTGCAGGACGTCAGACTCACAGAAACAGAAGCCTGTGCAGCCTTCTACATGGAATGTTGCTAGTGGAATAGCAACATTCCATGTAGAATCTCAAAGAGTAGCAACATTCCATGTAGAATCTCAAAGAGTATCTATTTTATTTTTGTTACATTTGTACCCCGCGCTTTCCCACTCATGGCAGGCTCAATGCGGCTTACATGGGGCAATGGAGGGTTAAGTGACTTGCCCAGAGTCACAAGGAGCTGCCTGTGCCTGAAGTGGGAATCGAACTCAATTCCCCAGGACCAGAGTCCACCACCCTAACCACTAGGCCACTCCTTCATTTAGAGCACAGGCTAGCTTGGACACTCACCCTTAATTCTAAAAATTTGGGTGCAGAATTTTGCGACTGGCATCCAAAATTAGACACATAAATTATATAATAGCATGTAACATAATTGTTTAAGTACATAAATATTGCCATACTGGGACAGACCAAAGGTTCATCAAGCCCAGTATCTTGTTTCCAACAGTGGCCAATCCCTAAACAGTACAATACATTTTATACTGCTTATCCTAGAAATAAGCAGTTGATTTCCCAAGTCCATTTTCTTTTAAGAAACTATCCAAACCTTTTTTAAACTCTGCTAAGCTATCTGCTTTTACTACATTCTCTGGCAATGAATTCCAGAGTTTAATCATACACTGAGTGAACAAATATTGTCTCGGATTCATTTTAAATTTACTACTTTGTAGCTTCATTGTGTGCCCCCTAGTACTAGCATTTTTGGAAAGAGTAAACAAGCGATTCATGTCTACCTGTTCCACTCCACTCAGTATTTTATATACCTCTATCATATCTCCCCTCAGTTGTCTTTTTTCCAAGCTGAAGAGCCCAAGCCGATTCAGCCTTTCCTCCTAGAGAAGTCGTCCCATCCCCTTTATCATTTTCGTTGCCCTTCTTTGTACCTTTTGTAATTCCACTATATCTTTTTTGAGATGCGGCGACCAGAATTGAACACAATATTCAAGGTGCAGTCGCACCATGGAGCGATACAAAGGCATTATAACATCCTCATTTTTGTTTTCCATTCCTTTCCTAATAATACCTAACATTCTATTTGCTTTCTTAGCCGCAGCAGCACACTGAGCAGAAGGTTTCAAAGTATCATCAATGGCAACACTGAGATCCCTTTCTTGGTCGGTGACTCCTAACACCAGAGAGGAGTGGAGGAGTGGCCTAGTGGTTAGGGTGGTGGACTTTGGTCCTGGGGAACTGAGGCACTGAGTTCGATTCCCACTTCAGACACAGGCAGCTCCTTGTGACTCTGGGCAAGTCACTTAACCCTCCATTGCCCCATGTAAGCCACATTGAGCCTGCCATGAGTGGGAAAGTGCGGGGTACAAATGTAACAACAAAAAAAATTTGGAACCTTGCATTATGTAGCTATAGTTCGGGTTCCTCTTTCCCACATGCATCACTTTGCACTTGCTTACATTAAATGTCATCTGCCATTTGGATGCCCAGTCACATAAGGTCCTCTTATAATTTTTCACAATCCTCCCGCGATTTAACGACTTTGCATAACCTTGCGTCATCAGCAAATTTAATGATCTCACTAGTTACTCCCATATGTAGACGATTTATAAATATGTTAAAAAGCAGTGGTCCCAACACAGACCCCTGGTTAACCCCACTATCTACTCTACTTCATTGAAACCCCACTATCTACCCTACTTCAATGAGAATACTGACCATTTAACCCTACTCTCTGTTTTCTATTCTTTAACCAGTGTTAAATCCACAATAGAACACTACCTCCTATCCCAATGACTCTCCAATTTCCTCTGGAGTCTTTCATGAGGTACTTTGTCAAATGCCATTTGAAAATCCAGATACACAATATCAACTGGCTCACCTTTGTCCACATGTTTGTTCACCCCTTGAAAGAAATGTACTAGATTGGTGAGGCAAGATTTCCCTTCACTAAATCCATGTTGGCTTTGTCTCATTAATCCATGCTTTTGAATATGCTCTGTAATTTTGTTGTTTATAATAGTCTCTACCATTTTGCCTGGCACTGACATCAGGCTCACCAGTTTGTAATTTCCCAGATCACCTCTGGAACCCTTTTTAAAAATCACCATTACATTGGCCACCCTACAATCTTCTGCTTCATTTTAAAGCGCGTTCTAATTGGCTTTAACTGCCAATAATGGCACTAAGGGCATGTGAGAACCCCGCCCGAGGAGCATGGGTGTGCCCAGAATTACCTCAGCAAGACAAGGTATATACTACTACTACTACTTAACATTTCTAAAGCGCTACTAGGGTTACGCAGCGCTGTACAATTTAACAAAGAGGGACGGTCCCTGCTCAAAGAGCTTACAATCTAAGAGACAAGTGAACGGTCAGTCCGATAGGGGCGGTCAAATTGGGGCAGTCTGGATTTACTGAAAGGTAAGAGTTAGGTGCTGAACGCAGCATTGAAGAGGTGGGTTTTAAGCAAAGACTTGAAGATGGGCAGGGAGGGGGCTTGGCGTAAGGGCTCAGGAAGGTTGTTCCAAGCATAGGGTGAGGCGAGGCAGAATGAGCGGAGCCTGGAGTTGGCGGTGGTGGAGAAGGGTACAGAGAGGAGGGATTTGTCCTGTGAACGGAGGTTACGGGCGGGAACGTAAGGGGAGATGAGGGTAGAAAGGTAGTGAGGGGCAGCAGACTGAGTGCATTTGTAGGTAAGAAGGAGAAGCTTGAATTGAATGCGGTATCTGATTGGAAGCCAGTGAAGTGACCTGAGGAGAGGGGGTGATATGAGTATATCGGTTCTGGCAGAATATGAGACGTGCAGCAGAGTTCTGAACAGATTGAAGGGGGGATAGATGGCTAAGTGGGAGGCCGGTGAGGAGTAAGTTGCAGTAGTCAAGGCGAGAGGTAATGAGAGCGTGGACGAGAGTTTGGGTGGTGTGTTCAGAGAGGAAAGGGCGAATTTTGCTGATGTTAAAGAGGAAGAAGCGACAGGTCTTGGCTATCTGCTGGATATGCGCAGAGAAGGAGAGGGAGGAGTCAAAGATGACTCCGAGGTTGCGGGCTGATGAGACGGGGAGGATGAGGGTGTTATCAACTGAGATAGAAAGTGGAGGAAGAGGAGAAGTGGGTTTTGGTGGAAAGACGATAAGCTCGGTCTTGGACATGTTCAGTTTCAGGTGGCGGTTGGACATCCAGGCAGCAATGTCGGATAAGCAGGCTGATACCTTTGCTTACTTATTTACTTAAATCTAGGCTTGCTGCTTCACAGGCAAGGACCTGAGGCCAACAGGGCCCAAAGTTCAGTCCGTGGCCTGTGACTGCCACGCCCCAAACACAGTTTATAACTTCTCTCCTTCTCTCTCTCTCTCTCTCTCTCTCTGGAATATCCAGGTCTGGCCCTAGCCAGATCTCAGAGCACAACTCAAAATGCTCAAATAAACGACTGGCTTACCTCAGGCAGATCCCAGCGGCTATATATATGTTACATTACATATGTGTTATATATGTGTTAGAATTCCACAGCCAAAATGGCTTCCGGGCTGCTGCGGAAGGTCCTGACGGCCATTTTGAGATTGGAAACAGCATAAGCAGGAGTGACTGGATATTGCTTCTGCTAATGAGTGGAGGAGTAACCTAGTGGTCAGTGCAGTGGACTTTGATCCTGGGGAACTGGGTTCAATTCCCACTGCAGCTCCTTCTGACTCTGGGCAAGTCACTTAACCCTCCATTGTCCCTGGTACAAAATAAGTACCTGAATATATGTAAACTGCTTTGAATGTAGTTGCAAAAACCTCAGAAAGGCGGTATATCAAGTCCCATTTCTCTTTCCCTATTTGAGATTCTACATGGAATGTTGCTACTATTGGAGATTCTACATGGAATGTTGCTATTCCACTAGCAATATTCCATGTAGAAGCCTGCCCTTGCAGATCAGCAACATGGCCGCATAGGCTTCTGTTTCTGTGAGTCTGACGTACGTGCAGGATGTCAGACTCACAGAAATAGATGCCTGCGCAGCCGCATTGGTGATCTGCAAGGGCAGGCTTCTACATGGAATGTTGCTAGTGGAGGAGTAGCCTAGTGGTTAGTGTAGTGGACTTTGATCCTGGGGAACTGAGTTTGATTCCCACTGCAGCTCCTTGTGAGTTTGGGCAAGTCACTTAACCTTCCATTGCCCCTGGTACAAAATAAGTACCTGAATATATGTAAACCGCTTTGAATGTAGTTGCAAAAACCTCAGAAAGGCAGTATATCAAGTCCCATTTCCCTTTCCCTAATGCTGCTTCCAACCCAAAATGGCTGCAGGGACCTCCTGCAGAAGTCTCACAAGGCTGCCACAGTCCTGACAATCATTTTGGCTGTGAAATCAGCAAAGGCAAGAGTGACTGGGGATCACTCTTGCCCTGAAGACCCACTAGGCTATCAGGAGGTTTAAGGGGTTTTGGGTGGTTGGTGGGTGGGTGAGGGGTGCATGGCAGAGAATGATCGCGGGGGGTGGGAGGTGTGAGGCAAAGAGTGATCACTGTGGGCCTGGGCCTGGGCAGGGAGTTGGGTTTCAGCTGAAAATGCGCTTGCATTTTTGGCCGAAACCTGAACCCAGATTTCGGGTTACTTTCGGTGCCGAAACCAAAATTCAGCACCAAATGTATATATGTTACAGTTGGCTAGATTGCATTTGAAAAGTTCTGGTTCTGACCTTCAAGGCTTTTCACGTGGATTCCCCGGGTTATTTAATTGATCATTTTGCTTTTCTTAATAGGAATCATGGGAGAGTTACCAGAAATCTTTTTTTGTTAGGTTTTCCCCACCGTTCGTAATGTAAAGGCTCAGTGTCCTTTAAAGTCCTCTCTGATTTACCAAGCAGCTTCGACTACTACTAATATTAAACATTTCTATAGCGCTACTAGATTTATGCAGCACTGTACAAATGAACATGAAAAGACAGTCCCTGCTCAACAGAGCTTACAATCTAAATTGGACAGACGAACAGACAGCTAGGGGTGGGGAAATTGCAGTGGTAGGGGTGATAAGTGAGGGTGTTGAATAAGAGAGTCATGGTTAGGAGTCGAAAGCAGTAGCAAAGAGGTGGGCTTTAAGCCTAGAAGACAGCCAGAGACTGAGCCTGACGTACTGGCTCAGGGAGTCTATTCCAGGCATAGGGAGCAGAGAGATAGAAGGAACGGAGCCGGGAGTTAGCAGTGGGGGAGAAGGGGGACGACAGGAGACATTTACCCAGCGAACAGAGTTCACGGGGGGGGGGGGAGTGTAGGGAGAGATGAGAGCGGAAAGGTACTGAGGAGCTGCAGTGATTTAACCAGAGCTGACATTGTGATGTCATAATGCCTCAATCCACCAATGCCTAAGAGCCAACCTCATCAGTGATGTCACAATGGCTTGACTGTCCTATACTTGGCTCATACTACTACTATTAAACATTTCTATAGCGCTACTAGATTTATGCAGCGCTGTACAAATGAACATGAAAAGACAGTCCCTGCTCAACAGAGCTTACAATCTAAATTGGACAGACGAACAGACAGCTAGGGGTGGGGAAATTGCAGTGGTAGGGGTGATAAGTGAGGGTGTTGAGTAAGAGAGTCATGGTTAGGAGTCGAAAGCAGTAGCAAAGAGGTGGGCTTTAAGCCTAGACTTGAACAGCCAGAGCCTGAGCCTGACCTACTGGCTCAGGGAGTCTATTTCAGGCATAGGGAGCAGCGACAGGAGACATTTACCCAGCGAACGGAGTTCACGGGGAGGAGTGTAGGGAGAGATGAGAGCGGAAAAGTACTGAGGAGCTGCGGTGATTTAACCAGAGCTGACATTGTGATGTCATAATGCCTCAGTCCACCAATGCCTAAGAGCCAACCTCATCAGTGATGTCACAATGGCTTGACTGTCCTATACTTGGCTCATACTACTACTATTAAACATTTCTATAGCGCTACTAGATTTATGCAGCGCTGTACAAATGAACATGAAAAGACAGTCCCTGCTCAACAGAGCTTACAATCTAAATTGGACAGACGAACAGACAGCTAGGGGTGGGGAAATTGCAGTGGTAGGGGTGATAAGTGAGGGTGTTGAGTAAGAGAGTCATGGTTAGGAGTCGAAAGCAGTAGCAAAGAGGTGGGCTTTAAGCCTAGACTTGAACAGCCAGAGCCTGAGCCTGACCTACTGGCTCAGGGAGTCTATTTCAGGCATAGGGAGCAGCGACAGGAGACATTTACCCAGCGAACGGAGTTCACGGGGAGGAGTGTAGGGAGAGATGAGAGCGGAAAAGTACTGAGGAGCTGCGGTGATTTAACCAGAGCTGACATTGTGATGTCATAATGCCTCAGTCCACCAATGCCTAAGAGCCAACCTCATCAGTGATGTCACAATGGCTTGACTGTCCTATACTTGGCTCATACTACTACTATTAAACATTTCTATAGCGCTACTAGATTTATGCAGCGCTGTACAAATGAACATGAAAAGACAGTCCCTGCTCAACAGAGCTTACAATCTAAATTGGACAGACGAACAGACAGCTAGGGGTGGGGAAATTGCAGTGGTAGGGGTGATAAGTGAGGGTGTTGAGTAAGAGAGTCATGGTTAGGAGTCGAAAGCAGTAGCAAAGAGGTGGGCTTTAAGCTTCTGGCTGGAACTCTCTTCCATCTTTCTTAAGACATTCAGAATGTCATTCTGAATTTCGGAAATTATTAAAGACTTTTCTTTTTAGAAAATATGTTTCATCACCTAAAGATGCTGTATTTTGTATAATTATCTGGAGCAGGCTCTTTTTCTTGGTGTTATCCGTTTAGAAACGTGTTGGTCGTAGCGGGCTATAACACATTAATGTAATGTATGCGATAGCTTGTAATATTATGTAGCCTATTTATCACGGAGAATTGCAGAAATCTCACAGCTCCCAAACAACTATAACAGGTCAATGGATCCAAACTGTGTCCAAACTAACGTGCAATTAAACATTACATAAATATCAATCACAATCAATGCCCACAACCCTTTCCAGGCTGTTGGGATCTCTGGGGATGAGAGCAGATGATGCAGTCATTACTGAGGGTCCCATACATCATCTACGGTCAAGTCTGTGGGTGAAGTTTGAACAGATAGGAAAGATTCACAGGGAAAGGAAAATATTTCTCTCTCACTCACGGCAGCAGTGATTAGAATTGGCCCCATTACAGGCAGGTTATAGCCAGAGCCGGACTTCGGCAGGGGCAAGAGAGGCACTCGCATATGGCCTCATGCTCCTAGGGGCCCCGCATCTCTGGGACGTCTGTTCTCCTGTCTCAGAACACTTACCTGCTCCGTACCTTAGTGTGCATCCACATTTCAGTAGAGAGCATCAGGCAACAGCAGCAGCGATTTTCATATCCTGTCAACTGCCGAGCCCAGAGCCTCCTCGCTGCTGCATCCCGCCCCCTTCTGATGTCACTTCCTGCTTCCGCAAGGGCGGGACGCAGCAGCAAGGAGGCTCTGGGCTCGGCAGCTGATGGGATATGAAAATTGCTGCCGCAGTCTGCCACCGTCTACTGAAACGAGGTGACAGGCGGGCACGGGAGGGCAGACTCAACTGTTCTGCACAGGGCCACACAATTAATAAGACCGGCCCTGGTTATAAACACAAAGAACATTCCATTCTCAGAGTGCCAAAGTGTAGTCTGGGGCCTACCTATGAAATAATCTGGAAATTCGCTTTACTAGCTATACTGTTAAAGAGCTCTTGGGTCCTTACAAAGGGATGGCCTGATCAAGTAGCATAGTAGCATAGTAGATGACGGCAGAAAAAAGACCTGCACGGTCCATCCAGTCTGCCCAACAAGACAACTTATGTGTGCTACTTTTTGTGTATACCCTACTTTGATTTGTACCTATGCTCTTCAGGGCACAGACCGTATAAGTCTGCCCAGCACTATCCCTGCCTCCCACCACCGGCTCTGGCACAGACCGTATAAGTCTGCCCAGCACTATCCCTGCCTCCCACCACTGGCTCTGGCACAGACCGCATAAGTCTGCCCAGCACTATCCCCGCCTCCCAACCTCCAGCCCCGCCTCCCAACCACCGACTCTGGCACAGACCATATAAGTCTGCTCAGCACTATCCCCGCCTCCCAACCTCCAGCCCCGCCTCCCACTACCGGCTCTGCTATCCAATCTCGGTTAAGCTCCTGAGGATCCATTCCTTCTGAACAGGATTCCTTTCAGTGTCTTGGTGGTACCTGACTGCTGTGCTTCAAGGGCTATTTAAAAACACTGACTGATATCCCGCTTTCCATCTTATAGGCTTCTCATAATCTATTTCTTTGAATAACTTTATTCTTTCGGCAGCCCCCACGATCAGCAGGTTTAGGCCTTGTTTCAGATTTACTTCATGGTGTGGAAACAGCTCAGTTCTTCAGCCACAAGTAACTGAATCAGGCCCTACTACTGTAACTTTAACTTAATACTGAACTGGGCTCTAATTAACTTATTATAGGCACTGTGAAGGCCATTTTTGGGAACAGCTAATTTGCTATGACAACGGGTGTGAAGATTTGCACAAGGGACCCTTTTTAGCTTCTTCTAAATTACTTATGTAATTCTAAAGTTGTTCTTTCACATTGAAAATGCAAAGTATGTTGTGAAACTCCTGCTTAATTTCTGTTTAAAATAAAGTATTACATATTTTAGACAGCAGACAACTGACTATTCCACATGCACTAATAGTTATCTTGCCAACCACTGTAAAACACAGCATCATTCAACCTTGTAAATGTAATTGAATCAATGTAATCTCTAACAACTGTTAAATGTAAGCCACATTGAACCGAAACTCATTTGTGGATAATTGTGGGATACAATCATAAATGAATAAATACATACATAAATAAACATTCAGTAAAGGCATATGCTGGGGATTCAACTCTTCTCTCCCTGGGCCTCTGTATCAGAACCTCCCAACCTTTCTTCCCTGGGTCTCTGTATCGGGGCCTGTCTCCTTCAGAGACTACTGTGTCGGGGCCTGTCTGTTCTGACCCATAGGAGGGCTTTGACCTTTTGCTCCCTGTCAAGCCCCGCCCTCCTAGCCTGCCAGCCCAGCAACATCCCTCTGCTCATTTGCCTCTGCAGTTCAGTATCCAGCATGGCAGGTTTGAGAATCCTGAATCCTGTTTGAGAATCCTGAATCCTGTTCCAGCCAAGCCTGTTCGAGAATCCTGAATCCTGTTCGAGAATCCTGAATTCTGTCCCTGCCTTGTTTGTTGGCTTGCTTCTGTTATTCTTGTTGCCTAGCTCCTACCCTGTCTTGCCTGTCTAGTTGTGCTTTGTCGTCTCTTTCAGTCTAGTCCTGTCCGGATCCAGTCCTTGCCTTGTCCTTGTCTTGCCCTTTTCTGGACCCAGTTTTAATCTACTTCTGTGTTTTGCCTTGTCTTACATTTCTGGGTCCAAGTCTTACCTTGTCCTGTCTGGGTTCCAGTTCTGGCCCTTTGCCTTCTTTTCCTTGCCTCATCTGGATCCGGTTCTTGTGTTGTCCATTGTGTTTAGTTACCTCTGTCCTGCCTTGTTCAGTCTGTTTATCCTAGTCCAGTCTGTTCTGATTCCTGCCTGTGCCAGCCCCCGTGATTTGTCTGCCAAAGCTCCAGCTTTGGTCCAAGGGCTCACCATTCCTGACAGTTGTGACACTCAGTGAGGGAGTGTTTTCAGAGATGCCTAGCTTTATGTCCCTCACTCTCTCACAGTGCCCTCTCCTTATATACAATAGCGTTCAGTGAAGATCTCGTGCCTAACTTTTGGGTAATGGACTTACGCCTGCTAAAACCTGATGTAAATGCCAGCATCCAACTTAGGCATGCTTAGTAATTGCGTGCACAATTTTTTGGAATGCCCCTGACATGCCCCCCTTTTCATATACAGTACATGCCATGAGAGTGAGGCATTGAGCCTTATAGAATAGCATGGGTCCAGTTGCGTGATGCCAATTAACGTCAATAATTGGTAGCACTCAACTATTGCTACTTAAAGGCTCATTAATCAATTAAGTTGCGTGTGTTACTTGGGCGCATGCCCAAATTTCGGTGCCCCAATTTGGGTGCCATACATAGAATCCCGAGGTTAGCGCCTGGTCCTATAGCGCGTAACTGCAAAGGGGATGTTAACATGGGAGGGGCATGGACGGCTCAGAAGTGTGTCAGGCACTTACACGCTAAGGCCCAGATTCAGTTAATGGCGCTCAAAATTAGGTGCTGGGAAAAATCTGCAGCAAGCGTTATTCTATAAAGGGAGCCCCGGGATTTTTACATGATAGCGCAAGATTCCTGCACCCTGCTGTGGGTGTGAGGACTTATGCCTGCTGAAACCTGGTATAAATCCTGATGCACAAGTTGGGCACCCAATCCTAGTATCTATAACACTGCACCTACAGTTTTGGAACGCCCCTGATCTGACTGTTCCCCCTCCTATGGCCACGCCCCCTTTTGGGTTGCACGTGAGACACTTTAGGCACTCACAGGCAGATGATCAAAAGCAATCGCCGGTGCTAGAAGTTGTTAGCACCATACTAACACCAGCGTTTGCCATCACCCCATGATCAGAGCCCTTGAGCGCGTGAAACAACACGCTCAAGGGCTCTTAGCGCAAGTAGCATGCAAATGCATGCTAAACAGGGCTCTTAGCGCAAGTGTCCTGCACATGCATGCTAATCAGTGCTAAAACGATAGCGGGGATGGGACGACTTCCCTATGAAGAAAGATTAAGGAGGCTAAGGCTTTTCAGCTTGGAGAAGAGACGGCTGAGGGGAGACATGATAGAGGTATATAAAATAATGAGTGGAGTGGAACAGGTGGATGTGAAGCGTCTGTTCACGCTTTCCAAAAATACTAGGACTAGGGGGCATGCGATTAAACTACAGTGTATTAAATTTAAAACAAATCGGAGAAAATTTTTCTTCACCCAACGTGTAATTAAACTCTGGCATTCGTTGCCGGAGAAAGTGGTGCAGGCGGTTAGCTTAGCAGAGTTTAAAAAGGGGTTGGACGGTTTCCTAAAGGACAAGTCCATAAACCGCTACTAAACGGACTTGGAAAAATCCAAAATTCCAGGAATAACATGTATAGAATGTTTGTACGTTTGGGAAGCTTGCCAGGTGCCCTTGGCCTGGATTGGCCGCTGTCGTGGACAGGATGCTGGGCTTGATGGACCCTTGGTCTTTTCCCAGTATGGCATTACTTATGTACTTATGTAACACATTCATCCTCAATGATCAACGTCCAGCGCCCCAAAGATTGGGTCGCTGGCTGCGACAAACCCTACGCCAGCTCCGAGCTGGCATTAGGGTTTGCAGATCATTGGGGAGGAATGGTGAGCCCTGTCCAGCATGCATTTGCATGCTGGCAGGCCCCCATTCCCCCCTACAGCAAACCTGCCAGCGAGGGCAGTTGAGGACATCCAAACGTTTGGACGTTTCTGTTACGGGGCAGTTGAGGACGTCCAAAATTGGATGTTTCTATGAGAAAGACGTCTTTCTCATAGAAACATCCAATTTTGGACATCCATAACTGCCCATTGCAGAAACGTCCAAAGTTTGGACGTCCTCAACTGCCCCGTCGCTATACCTCCGACACCCCCTTAAAATTTGGCCGTCCCTGCAACAGGGCAGTTGAGGACGTCCATCTTCTGATTTAAAGATGGGCGTCCTTCTCTTTTCATTGGTCTCCAGCCCAGACCTGTCAAAACAAGTGCGGGAGGATTGTGCCGAGCGCATGCTCTGGCACAATTCTCCCGCACTTCTACCCCATAATCAGAGATAATTGCGCTGCTTAAATTTGCATGCATTATCTCTGATCATAGGTCTAATAGTGCCCCGCGCTTTTCCAGCACTATTTTAGAGTGCTGTTTGGAACAGCGCGGGGCTTTTGATCATCTGCCTGTCAGCGTTATAGAATGGCATGGAAACAAGATTAAAATAGTAGATTGGAAGTTCTTATATTGTTAGAGTTTGACACTGTCGCATATAGAAGAACTTGAAATTAAAGCCATTTAAGTGTGAGAAACCACTGTGGAAACACTCGTCATGCTTCTGATCCAGCTGGTTCTTATGATATTTAATCCTGAGCTGATTTCTGCATGTCATGAGCTGAAAGCCTGTGAGGAAAACATGCTAATTTATGGAGTGGAGGAGTGGCCTAGTGGTTAGGGCGGTGGACTTTGGTCCTGAGGAACTGAGTTTGATTCCCACTTCAGGCACAGGTAGCTCCTTGTGACTCTGGGCAAGTCACTTAGCCCTCCATTGCCCCATGTAAGCCGCATTGAGCCTGCCATGAGTGGGAAAGCGCAGGGTACAAATGTAACAAAAATAAAATAGATACTATTGGAGATTCTACATGGAATGTTGCTACTATTGGAGATTCTAAATGGAATGTTGTTATTCCACTAGCAACATTCCATGTAGAAGGCCGTGCAGGCTTCTGTTTCTGTGAGTCTGACGTCCTGCACGTACGTGCAGGACATCAGACTCACAGAAGCAGAAGCCTGCGCGGCCACGTTGGTGATCTGCAAGGGCCGACTTCTACATGGAATGTTGCTAGTGGAATAGCAACATTCCAAGTAGAATCTCAAATAGTAGCAACAGTGAAGGAGTGGCCTAGTGGTTAGGGTGGTGGACTTTGTTCCTGGGGAACTGAGTTCAATTCCACTTCAGGCACAGGCAGCTCCTTGTGACTCTGGGCAAGTCACTTAACCCTCCATTGCCCCATGTAAGCTGCATTGAGCCTGCCATGAGTGGGAAAGCGCGGGGTACAAATGTAACTAAAATAAAATAAATTATGACCTTCAACTACAAGGATAAAGATTATTGTTTGCCTTTGAACTGTGGTCTGGCTGTGCGTTTAAAGGCTGAATTCACCAACATTCGCTCATGCTATCGCACCCATCTTTTTCATCTCTTCCCAGAGCAACATTAAGTCAGGATTCTTGTTCCCTTCCTGATGCCCAGATGATCCAAAGCCCCGCGTCGTTCCAAACAGCGCTCTAAAAATAGCGCTGAAACAGCGCGGGGCTTTACCGCCCCCCTCTGATCACAGATAATAGCATGCAAATTTATGTGTGCTATTATCTCTGCTCATAGGGTAAAGTGCGGGAGGATTCCCGCACTTGTTTGACAGCTCTTGGCTGTCAAAAGCACAGACCTGTCAAACACAGGGGCTGGAGGCCCCATGGGACCACGTGCCCTCACTGAACCCCCACCCCAGCCAGCGACATGGAGGCTGGAGGTCTAGCGGACCTCCAGTCCCCCCGACCCAAGTTCAGGGGGGCTAGAGATCCAGCGTGTCTCCAGCCCCCTAACCCCCCCCCCCCCTCACATCCCCATCCCTCCACCCCAAAAAAAGCCCTTCTATTGATCATTCAGGCTCTGTGTGTTCTACAACTGGCCCACTGAGGAGGACTTTTGACACAATATTACTTTTGCCCGGCTGCCACAGTAGAGTTTGTAAGTTACACAGACAAACGTCACAATTAACCCTCAGAGTTACTTCAAGCAATTATTCCACTGCTGCGCTTGGTGATCAGCCTGTACAGCAAGTTTTAACAGCCATAGAAAAGGTCAATCCAATTAACCTCAGAGAAATATTCCAGGTCAGTTGGAGAATAATTTCGCTCAGCAGAATTTCATTTTCAGCTTTGAACAGTTACTACAGTTTTCTTTCTTTCTTTATTTACCTGCTATATGAGAATCCTGTCTTCTTCTCCTTTCCTCCTTGATCCAGCGGCGCAGCTACAGGTGGGCCGGGGCCCACCCACTTAGGGCTCAGGCCCACCTAACAGTAGCACACATTTAGCGGTAGCTGGTGGGGATCCCAAGCTCTGCCAGCTGAAAACTTCCACCTGATGGTAACGAAAACGCTACTCTCCATGTTACCAGTACCTGCGCATGCTCAGTTTTCAGCGCATGCCTGCTGCAGATTGCCAAGGTGGAAAGAAGCGTTTTTCCACCAGCTGAGATAATTTTTTTGGTGGGGGGGGGGGGGGGGGAGAATACTTAGTGCCCACCCACTTCTTGCCTAGGCCCACCCAAAATCTGTTGTCTGGCTACGCCCCTGCCTTGATCCCTTTGTGCTTTTGCAGATCATACCACGATTTGTAACAGAGTGGACACCCCGGAGGGAGTGGAAAACATGAAAATGGTCTAATGTTTGGCAATTAAAATTCAATGCAAAGAAAGTGATGCACTTAGGAAGTGGAAATCCATGGGAGACGTATGTGTTAGGCGGTGAGAGTCTGATATGTACAGACGGGGAAAGGGATCTTGGGGTGATAGGATCTGAGGATCTGAAGGCGATGAAACAGTGTGACAAGGCGGTGACCTTAGTCAGAAGGATGTTGGGCTGTATAGAGAGAGGTGTGGCCAGCAAAAAAAAGGAGGTGTTGATGCCCCTGTACAAGTCCTTATCAAATCAGATCTATTATATCTTATTTTTGGTTTAGAAAACAGTTGAAGGCTTTTTTTTAATTTCAGATATAGACTTAGTCTAATTTAGTCTGTACTGTTTTAGTGTGCTATTTTGTAATTCCATCTGATTGCGATGCTTTTTTTTTTTTTCTTGTAATCTGCAATGAATCCTATGGAGATACAACGAAATATAAGCTGTGAACAGAATATTTATTTATTTATTTATTTGCATTTGTATCCCACATTTTCCCACCTATTTGCGGGCTCAGTGTGGCTTACAATACATTGTAAATGATGGAAGTGCAATTGGTTGCAGTACAATTATGGGTTACATTGTGAAGAGTTATATAAGACAGAGTAAATTCAGGATATTATTAGGGGATAGAACAGTGGAATATAACAGTGGCGAGTTGAGACGGGGACAAAACAGTATCGAGGGAACAGGGAGGTCTGACAATTTTATCTGTGGGTAGGGTTTAAGAGTGGTGAGAGTGCGGGAGAAGAGATTTCAGAGAGTGTATTGGTGCGTGTCTATGAGATTGTATGGGCTTCATGTGTTTTGATCCTTGCCGTAGATTTTCTCGAAGAGATAAGTCTTTAGTAGTTTGCGGAAGTCGGTCTGTTCGTAGGTCGTTTTCAGGCTGCGTGGTAGTGTATTCCAGAATTGTGTGCTCATGTATGTGAAAGTCGATCCGTGCAGTACTTTGTATTTTATGCCTTTGCACTTAGGGAAATGGAGATTGAGGAAGGTTCGGGACGATCTTTTAGCGTTTCTGGGTGGCAGGTCAATTAGGTCGGACATGTATGCAGGGGCTTCACCGTGAATGATTTTGTGGACTAAGGTGCATACTTTAAAAGTGATGCGTTCCTTGACTGGTAGCCAGTGTAGTTTCTCCCGTAAGGGTTTTGCACTTTCGTATTTTGGTTTTCCAAAGATTAGTCTGGCTGCTGTATTCTGGGCTGTTGGAAGTTTCTTCAGTATTTGTTCCTTGCATCCTGCGTATAATGAGTTGCAATAGTCCAGGTGACTGAGTACGAGTGATTGCACTAGACTGCGGAAGACAGATCTTGGAAAGAATGGTTTAATTCTTTTCAGTTTCCACATGGAATAGAACAGTGCTTCCCAAACCTAGTCCTGGAGGCACCCCAGCCAGTCAGGTTTTCAGGATTTCCACAATGAATATTCATGGGACAGATTTGCATGCACTATCTTCACTGCATCAAATCTCTCTCATGAATATTCATTGAGGAAATCCTGAAAACCTGACCGGCTGAGGTGCCTCCAGGACCAGGTTTGGAAACCACTGGAATAGAACAAAACAACCTTTTCCAAAAAAAACAGTGAGGCTATAGAACAGGAATCCTCAAATCCAGTCCGCGAGGTCCACAACCCAGCCTGGTTTTCAAGATTTCCACAATGAATATGTATGAGATCCATTTGCATGCAATAGAAATCAGTGAATGCAAGTAGATCTTATATACAGGAGGATGCCAATTATCTGGACTAACCTCAGCAGGGGGGCAGTCCGGATAATCAAAAATCCAGAAGACTGGACAAACCTTTTTCCTCCTGCCGCTGTGCCTCGCCACTGCCCGGGAGTTGATCAGGGCGCGTGTACACACTGCGCTCAGGGGCCACAGCCAATGCCAGCGGCGGCGGCGATAGGGAGTGAGATGCAACAGACAAGTGCAGTTATGGGAGACAGGGTCAGTGCCGAGGAGCCGAACACCGGAGCGTTGCGGAAGGCTCAACCCAGCTCTCTCCTCGCTTCTGGCTGCTGGACTGGCTGCGTTGGCAGCTTGTCACGTAGGCCACGGCACGTTGGTTACTGGGGCTGGAGCTTGGAATGGGGATAGAGAAGGAAAAGATAAGGAATAAGAAACTTGAGAAAGAAACCACAGGTTACCTGGGCCTGTCGGTCAGAATTGTATAGATGGTGCTGTTTCTTTATTTCTTGTTTAACCCCCGATAATAATGACGTGGCCTGGAGAGTCACTGGGGGAGGTGAGAGCTAGACCTGTTTTAATAACGAATAACTCACAAAAAGGTGCCCTCAATGACCAGCAGGCAGATGATCAAAAGCCCCGCGCTGTTCCAAACAGCGCTCTAAAATAGCGCTGTTCCAGCACGGGGCCCTATTAGACCTATGATCAGAGATAATGCATGCAAATTTAAGCAGCGCAATTATCTCTGATTATGGGGTAGAAGTGCGGGAGAATTGTGCCAGAGCATGCGCTCGGCACAATCCTCCCGCACTTGTTTTGACAGGTCTGGGCTGGAGACCAATGAAAAGAGAAGGACGCCCATCTTTAAATCGGAAGATGGACGTCCTCAACTGCCCTGTTGCAGGGACGGCCAAATTTCAAGGGGGTGTCGGAGGTATAGCGACGGGGCAGTTGAGGACATCCAAACTTTGGACGTTTCTGCAATGGGCAGTTAAGGACGTCTTTCTCATAGAAACATCCAATTTTGGACGTCCTTAACTGCCCTTGCAGAAACGTCCAAAATTTGGACGTCCTCAACTGCCCTCGCTGGCAGGTTTGCTGTAGGGGTGAATGGGGGCCTGCCAGCTTGCAAATGCATGCTGGACAGGGCTCACCATTCCTCCCCAATGATCTGAAAACCCTAACGCCAGCTCGGAGCCGGCGTAGGGTTTGTCGCGGCCAGCGACCCAATCTTTGGCGCGCTGGTCGCTGATCATTGGGGATGAATGCGTTAAGTGCTGATTAGCATGCATTTTCAAGCTACTTGCGCTAAGAGCCCTCGAGCGCGTTGTTTCACGCGCTCGAGGGCTCTGATCATGAGGCGGTAGCAAACGCCGGCGCTAGTATGGCGCTAACAGCCTCTAGCGCCGGCGTTTGCTTTTGATCATCTGCCTTCAGATGACCACTAAAGGGAATCAGGGATGACCCTCAATACCCCCCCAGTAGTCACTGACCCCCTCCCACCCCACAAAAATGTGAATAAAAATCTGACTTACCAGCCTCTATGACAGCCTCAGATGTTAAAGTCAGGTCTATTAGAGCAGCCTGCAGGTCCCGGGAGTAGTGTAGTACTCAGTGGGGGACCCAGGTTCCTATCTCCCTCTACCTGTCACACTTGTGTTGGAAACTGTGACCCCTCCCAAAGTCACCAAAACCCTACCGTACCCACATATAGGTGCCCCCATTCACCCATAAGGGCTATTGTAGTGGTGTACAGTGGGGGACAGCGTGTTTTGGGTGGGTTTTCTGTACTGGAATAGACTTCCTGAGCCGGTACGTCAAGCTCCATCTCTGGCCATCTTCAAATCTAAGCTAAAAGCCCACCTTTTTGATGCTGCTTTTAACTCCTAACCCTTATTCACTTGTTCAGAACCCTTATTTTATCACCCTCACTTTAATATTCCCTTATCTCTTGTTTGTCCTGTTTGTCTGTCCTAATAAGATTGTAAGCTCTGTCAAGCAGGGACTTTCTCTTCATCTTCAAGTGTACAGCGCTGCGTACGTCTATTAGCGTTATAGAAATGATAAGTAGTAGTAGTAGTCATCGGGATTCCGGAATCTTGCAACTCTTTGGGATTCCGGAATGTTGCTACTCTTTGTCCTTATCCCTTATTTCTCCTGTTTGTCTGTCCTAATTAGATTGTAAGCTCTGTCGAGCAGGGACTGTCTCTTCATGTTGACTGCCCCCCCTTTTTTGTTAAATTGTACAGCGCTGCGTACGTCTAGTAGCACTATAGAAATGATAAGTAGTAGTAGTAATAGTCTTTGGGATTCCGGAACCTTGATACTCTTTAGGATTCTGCACAGAATCTTGCTACTCTTTGGGATTCCGCCCGGAATCTTGCTGCTCTTTGTCCTTATCCCTTATTTGTCCTGTTTACCTGTCCTAATTAGGTTGTAAGCTCTGTCGAGCAGGGACTGTCTCTTCATGTTCAAGTGTACAGCGCTGTGTACGTCTAGTAGCACTATAGAAATGATATGTAGTAGTAGTAGTCATTGGAATTCCGGAACCTTGATACTCTTTAGGATTCCGCCCGGAATCTTGCTACTCTTTGGGATTCCGGAATCTTGCTATTCTTTGTCCGTATCCCTTATTTGTCCTGTTTGTCTGTCCTAATTAGATTGTAAGCTCTGTCGAGCAGGGACTGTCTCTTCATGTACAAGTGTACAGCGCTGCGTACATCTAGTAGCACTATAGAAATAAGTAGTAGTAGTAGTAGTCTTTGGGATTCCGGAACCTTGATACTCTTTAGGATTCTGCACAGAATCTTGCTACTCTTTTGGATTCCGCCCGGAATCTTGCTGCTCTTTGTCCTTATCCCTTATTTGTCCTGTTTACCTGTTCTAATTAGGTTGTAAGCTCTGTCGAGCAGGGACTGTCTCTTCATGTTCAAGTGTACAGCGCTGCGTACATCTAGTAGCGCTATAGAAATGATATGTAGTAGTAGTAGTCTTTGGAATTCCGGAACCTTGATACTCTTTAGGATTCCGCCCGGAATCTTGCTACTCTTTGGGATTCCGGAATCTTGATATTCTTTGTCCGTATCCCTTATTTGTCCTGTTTGTCTGTCCTAATTAGATTATAAGCTCTGTCGAGCAGGGACTGTCTCTTCATGTTCAAGTGTACAGCGCTGCGTACGTCTAGTAGCGCTATAGAAATGATAAGTAGTAGTAGTAGTAGTCTTTGGAATTCCGGAACCTTGATACTCTTTAGGATTCTGCACAGAATCTTGCTACTCTTTGGGATTCCGCCCGGAATCTTGCTGCTCTTTGTCCTTATCCCTTATTTGTCCTGTTTACCTGTCCTAATTAGGTTGTAAGCTCTGTCGAGCAGGGACTGTCTCTTCATGTTCAAGTGTACAGCGCTGCGTACGTCTAGTAGCACTATAGAAATGATAAGTAGTAGTAGTAGTCTTTGGAATTCCGAAACTTTGATACTCTTTAGGATTCCGCCCGGAATCTTGCTACTCTTTGGGATTCCGGAATCTTGCTATTCTTTGTCCGTATCCCTTATTTGTCCTGTTTGTCTGTCCTAATTAGATTGTAAGCTCTGTCGAGCAGGGACTGTCTCTTCATGTTCAAGTGTACAGCGCTGCGTACGTCTAGTAGCGCTATAGAAATGATAAGTAGTAGTAGTAGTAGTCTTTGGAATTCCGGAACCTTGATACTCTTTAGGATTCTGCACAGAATCTTGCTACTCTTTGGGATTCCGCCCGGAATCTTGCTGCTCTTTGTCCTTATCCCTTATTTGTCCTGTTTACCTGTCCTAATTAGGTTGTAAGCTCTGTCGAGCAGGGACTGTCTCTTCATGTTCAAGTGTACAGCGCTGCGTACGTCTAGTAGCACTATAGAAATGATAAGTAGTAGTAGTAGTCTTTGGAATTCCGAAACTTTGATACTCTTTAGGATTCCGCCCGGAATCTTGCTACTCTTTGGGATTCCGGAATCTTGCTATTCTTTGTCCGTATCCCTTATTTGTCCTGTTTGTCTGTCCTAATTAGATTGTAAGCTCTGTCGAGCAGGGACTGTCTCTTCATGTTCAAGTGTACAGCGCTGCGTACGTCTAGTAGCGCTATAGAAATGATGAGTAGTAGTAGTTTTCGAGGGCTCAAGGAACAAGGTAAGGGAGCATTTTTATGAAGTTGCCAGAAGTGCCCTCTAGGGTGCCCCATTGCTCTCCTGGGATGCCTGGGGGATCAGTCTGCTAAAAATGTTGGCTCTTCCTACGTCCCAATGGTTTGATTTTCTACTTTTTGCATTTATTCATTTTTTTGTCAGCAATGGACCAAAAAACAAAACGTCCAAAGCACAAAACTTTGTTTGCAACAGTATTTTCGATTAAAAAAAAAAACACCTTCTTTCCTATTCAGATTTTGGACATTTTGTGCAAAACGGCCAAAGTCCGACTTTGACATCACATGGAAAAAGCCCCTCCACGTAGCTTTGTAAGTCTAAGTGCTTTGAAAATACGCAAGTGGCCCTTACACAAAATCCATGTGATAATAAAATGCAGCTGCACGAGACACATGTAGAAAACACAGCCTAATGAGGTGAGCACAATTACATTTACACAAACAACACATAAAGAAAATGCTTCTGAACTCCGAAGAACAAGTGATTATACAGTAAAAGGGGTCATAGATTTCATATACTGCCTTTCTGGTACAACCAACGTGCTTTACATTTATTCGATGCAGGTACTTTCTCTGTTCCTGGGGTGCTCACAATTTAAGTTTTTGTACCTGCGGTGTTGGAAGGTTAAGTAACTTGCCCAGGATTACAAGGAGCTGCAGTGGAAACTGAATGCAGGTCCTGAAATCTCACTAACCATGAGCTGTTCCTCCCTACAGTGCACCCAGAATGGAAGCAATCATTGAGGTTTAATGAGGTTTTGTTAGCTTTACACAACCCCTGTGCAGCTGCTTATGGTGTGAATGAGGCTGGCAATCTATTCAGTTTGCATAATTTAACTCCACACAGGACCACTGATGTACATTTCTATCAACCAGGGGCGTAGCCAGACCTCGAGGTGGGAGGGGGCCAGAGCCCAAGGGCACATTTTGGTCCGCTGCCCTGCTGCTCCCCACCCACTGCTAGTGGGGGACCCGAACCCCAGCAGCTGAAGCACCGCCAATGTAAATACCTTGGCTGGCGGGGGTCCCCAACCCACCCCCCCCCCACCCCCGCCAGCTGAAGCCTTCATCCAGCGCTGGTCTCCGGCGCCACCGCATTGCCTGCCATGCTCTCTCTTCCCCTCACGTCCGTCCGGCATGTTCCTTTTAGTGATAAACAGCTTTTAGAATTTGTCCTCATTATGTAAAAGCATAAGGATTGTTCTGGGAAGGCTGAGGTTGGAGTGGAGGAGTGGCCTAGTGGTTAGGGTGGTGGACTTTGGTCCTGAGGAACTGAGTTCGATTCCCACTTCAGGCACAGGCAGCTCCTTGTGACTCTGGGCAAGTCACTTAACCCTCCATTGCCCCATGTAAGCCACATTGAGCCTGCCATGAGTGGGAAAGTGCAGGGTACAAATGTAACAAAAAAATATATATATATTTATGATTGCTGAGTTTTTCTAAATGTTGGGGTGGGACAAAGGGACTTAGGAGGAAATTGTAACTGGGTGGCCGTTTGCATGCCTGGCAGGAGCCTGTTTATTGAATAACTAGTAAAAAAAAAAAGGCCCGTTTCTGGAGCCAGTGAAACGGGCGCTAGCAAGGCTTTTCTCTGGACCCCACCCAACACACCTTCGTTGTTAGTGACAGCATTGCCGCCATGGCCGCCATCGATGTGTGACTGTGGCCCTCCCACCCAACGCACCTTCGTCGTCAGTGGGTGGCCCATTGCACCGGCCTGGCCGCCGTCGATGTGAGTGAATTGCTCCGCCCTCAACGTCATAACGTTTGACATGAGGGCGGGGCCCCGAGACTGTGATTTTCTTGGCTTCAGAGCTTCGAACTTACGAACCTTGGCTTCAGTGACGTCAGACAATAGAATGTTGAGGGTGAGTTTTATATATATAGATAGTGTAACAGGAAAGATCCAGATTCAGATGTGCCTGTGGTCTTGGCGACGACACACGAGGGCTCCCACCCCCCACTCCCATAGTTTTCTTGGGATAAGAGAGGAGTGATCTGTCATTGCCCTCGCCCAAGACATAAGTACATAAGTATTGCCATACTGGGACAGACCGAAGGTCCATCAAGCCAAGCTTCCTGTTTCCAACAATGGCCAATCCAGGTTACAAATACCTGGCAAGATCCCAAAACAGTACATTTTATGCTGCTTATCCTAGAAATACAGTAAGCTATGGATTTTATGGACTTTTCTTTTAGGAAGCTATCCAACCCTTTTTTAAACCCCGCTAAGCTAACTGTTTTTACTACATTCTCTGGTTAAGTGACTTGCCAAAGGCCACAAGGGGCTACTGTGGGAGTTGAACCTGGGCTTTCCAGTTCCCAGCCCACCACTAACAGCAAACTGCAGATGTGAGCACTTACACCAGTTATAGAGCTGGCAAAAATGCCCCCCCCCCCCCCCCAATATCCTGGCCGGTTAAATAGCACATACCTGGCTATCTGCAAATATTCAATGAGAGATAGCCAGTTATCGCCCACTGAATATTCGCTTATCTGCTAACTGGCAATATCGCGCAATAAAACTGGTTATCCGTGAATACTCAGCGCACTGCTGGCTAAGTTTGGTGGCGACATCGTACCACCCAAATAGCAGGCCAATCCTTGGCCACTGTCAACGTAACCAGCCAGCGATGGATATTGGCTTAGCTGGTTAAGTTTAAGCCATCCAAAACTAAACTGGATATTCAACGCCAGTCACTGGAAACTGACTGGCATTGAATATCCGACCTGGCTATCTCCTGCGGTCTGAATATCGGCCCCTTTGTTCTTAAAATGCCAGAGATATGCATATAACTTATAGTATTTTATGTTATACACGTGAGTCCCACCCATGCTCCTCCCAAACTCCGCCTACCGGTGAAATATGCGCTGTGTAAGATATGTGTGATCATATTTACACGTATCAGGCTGCCCTGCTAACACAACAGACTTCCTGACAGGGAAGGGACATGAAGCTGGGGGCAGTAAATCTGGCCAGTGCCACTAACCTTATGAAGCAGTGGACAAAACACCAGCCCAGGGTCCTATCCTTAACCTGCACTCAGGGGCCGATGCACAGAAGTCCCCGTAAGGGCCGGGGCAAGTGCGTGCCCTGAACAGCACACACACACCTTTTAGTACAGAAGTTCCCTCCGTATTTACTGCTGGTGTCTGCCTCAACTCTTACCTCCGCTGCTGACACTTCCAGGGTCTCCATGGATCTCCCTAGCTGTCCCATGGACTGCACTCCCTCCTGCGCCAGCCAACCTGTGAGCTGATCCTGACTGTCACAGCCTGTGGCCAATCCAAAACAACCACCAATAGGGAGGCAGGCCTGAAGTCCTTCCTCCAGTGGTCTCCCTCAAACAGCCTCGGGAGGTGTCTCATCCTCCCCACGTGGAGCCTTGAAATATGGGGAGGGGGGCGCTATTAGCTCCCGAGGCCCACCAGCGTTCTACTGAGGGAGGTATGACAGCTGACTGAAGTGGCAGTAGTGGGAAGGAGCTGCTTTCCTTCCCCCGCCAACCGCCAGGGCCCGCAAGAGAGGCCGAGAAGCAGCAGTGGCGGGAGGGAGCTTCTTCCCTCCTCGAGCCTGCAGGAGACCCGCAAGCTGAGCCAAGCCTTACCCATGCAGGGGCAGGGGCAACAGACCCCTCCGCCGGCCCATCCACAGACCGGATCCTCATCATCCGTGTGGGGGCACAACAGCTCCTGACAGCTACGACAGCTCCTGACCTCCCGTAAAAAAATTCCATGCAAAAGGTAAGGGCTGCTTCTCTGCATCACTCGGAAAATGGCTGTGCATCACGCGGAATGCACATTTGAATGCTAAGCAGCTTATTTGCCTACAATTTTTGTTGTGTACTGCTGGGAATGCAAAAAAAGCTCGCTAAGCCCCTTTGCGTATGACTCGCTAAAGACCATGCTCACTAAACTGACTAGGAGCCAGTCAAAAATGCACAGAGCTGGGCTGGTACGTTTTGTGCATCGGGCCCTCACAGAACAAACAGAAACTAAGTAGAGCAACGGGGAGCATAAGAGGAGGGCTGCAAAGAGGAGGGCCCGGCCCTGGAGTCTCTCTCTCTCTCCTACTCCTGACGGGACCTGAGTCATCACATCCCGACAGGAGCAGGAGAGAGAAAACTCCGGCACCGGGCCCCCCCCCCCTTGGAGGCTGGGGAGGACCCGGAGCTTCCTTCCAACGCTGCTCTTCCGCCCATTGCTGAGCGGCTGCTTTTCCTCTCAGGCGCGGGTGCTCAGTTTCGAAACGAGCAGGCCCAGAGAGGAAAAGCAGCCGCAGGGGCAGGCAGTAGGCGCTGGAGGAAGACGTCTTCTGCTGGCGGGGCCTCGGAATCCACACCAGCCAAGGTATTTCAATTCAAACCTGTTGCAGCAGTGATTGGGGGGGGCGGCAGCAGCGGATGACAATCGGCGGGGGGGCCTGGAGGAGGTGGCCCTGCCCCGGGCCCAGTTCAGTCTCTCGGTGGCCCTGCATAAGGGCACAGAAGACCTGTTGCCACCCAGGAGAAACCAGAGGGAGAGAGAAAGTTATTTTGAAGCTTAAACTCATCTGAAGGGAATAAAGCATCTACCCCAGGAGATCAGAGCTACAGTACATCAGAGAAACAGGCACTATGTTTAGGAGTCAGGAGCTGTTCTTTAAACTATACTACTACTTAACATTTCTAAAGCGCTACTAGGGTTACGCAGCGCTGTGCAATTTAACATAGAAGGACAGTCCCTGCTCAAAGAGCTTACAATCTAATAGATAAGAGTGAGACAAATATAGGACAATCAAGCCATTGTGACATCACTGATGAGGTTGGCTCTTAGGCATTGGTGGAATGAGGCATTATGACATCACAATCTCAGCTCTGGTTAAATCAATGCTATATGTAATACTACTACTACTACTACTATTTAACATTTCTAAAGCGCTACTAGGGTTACGCAGCGCTGTACAATTTAACATAGAAGGACAGTCCCTGCTCAAAGAGCTTACAATCTAAAGGACACGTGAACAGTCAGTCTGATAGGGGCAGTCAAATTGGGCCAGTCTGGATTTCCTGAACGGTAAGAGTTAGGTGCCGAACGCAGCATTGAAGAGGTGGGCTTTAAGCAAAGACTTGAAGATGGGTAGGGAGGGGGCTTGGCGTAAGGGCTCGAGAAGGTTGTTCCAAGCATAGGGTGAGGCGAGGCAGAATGAGCGGAGCCTGGAGTTGGCGGTGGTGGAGAAGGGTACTGAGAGGAGGGATTTGTCCTGTGAACGGAGGTTTCGGGCGGGAACGTAAGGGGAGATGAGGGTAGAAAGGTAGTGAGGGGCAGCAGACTGAGTGCATTTGTAGGTAAGAAGGAGAAGCTTGAACTGAATGCGGTATCTGATCGGAAGCCAGTGAAGTGACCTGAGGAGAGGGGTGATATGAGTATATCGGTTCTGGCGGAATATCAGACGTGCAACAGAGTTCTGAACAGATTGAAGGAGCTGTTCTTTAAACTAAAGCCTGGAAAAAGAGTTGGAAGGGAACCGACCAAAGGAGAGCTAGAATTATTTCACTACTGAAGATGTCTGATTCTTTCTGTCATTCTTTTACTTTAACCGTCTTTTACTTTTCATCATTCTGTTGTACGTACTTGTTCGCTACCTGCAGTGCCAATTAAAAGGAGTTTTTATTTTAAAGATCGCCTCCAGCCCTCGTTTTCCTTGCCTAATTATTTTACTGAATTATTAGTTTTGAAGCAAACCAAACTCTAAAATTCGTCTGAGGGAACACTTTATAGCCTGTGCGCCGCCGTGAGATCGTGAGCAGATTAGAAGTGTAAACTTCAGCCATAGACACCACATTATTGATTTATGTACTGCCCTGGGACAACCCTCAGCCCCAACCAACCAGGGGTCGCTAAATACCAAATAATGCAGAAGCTCAACTTAGGAGAGAGACCTTGGGGTGTTGGTGTCTGAGGATCTAAAGGTGAAGAAACAATGCGACAAGGCGACGGCCGTGGCCAGAAGGAAGTCAGGCTGCAGAGAGAGGGGCATAACCAGCAGAAGAAAGGAGGTGTTGATGCCCCTCTACAAGTCGTTGGTGAGGCCCCACTTGCAGTATTCAATTTTTGGAGGAGATATCTTGCTAAAGATGTAAAAAGACCGGAAGCGCTGCAAAGAAAAGCTACAAAAATGGTATGGGATTTGCGTTGCAAACCGTACGAGGACAGACTTACTGACCTGAACATGTATACCTTAGAAGAGGAAAGGAGAAACAGGGGTGACATGATGCAGACGTTCAAATATTTGAAAGGTATTAATCCACAAACTAACTTTTTTCCGGAGACAGGAAGGCGGTAGAACTAGAGGACATGAATTGAGGTTGGAGGGGGGCAGACTCAGGACTAATGTCAGGAAGTATTTTTTCACAGAGAGGGTGGTGGATACGTGGAATGCCCTCCCGCGGGAGGTGGTGCAGATGAAAACGGTAATGGAATTCAAACAAGCGTGGGATAAACACAAAGGAATCCTGTTGAGAAGGAATGGATCCACGGAATCTTAGCAGAGATTGGGTGGCGACGCTGGTAACTGGGAAGCAAAACCGGTGCTGGGCAGACTTCTACGGTCTATGCCCTGATCATGACTGGATACGGATGGGCTGGAGTGTAAATTTTAAGGGACTTCGAAGTTAGCTTCAGAACGTTTAGCATAAGAAGAGTGCTGGGCAGACTTCCATGGTCTATGCCCTGAGAATGGAAAGGACAAATCAAACTCGGGTATACATATAAAGTATCTCATACCATGTAAAATGAGTTTATCCTGTTGGGCAGACTGGATGGACCATACAGGTCTTTATCTGCCATCATTTACTATGTTACTATGGCTGATATTTGGCATTTAAACGCATATGTTTGTGATTCCCAAACCTTTCCTGGGGTTCAGGTTTTCAGGATATCCACAATGAATATTCATGAGATCAATTTGTATACACTGCATCCTTGGTATGCAAATCTATCTCATGATTACTCATTGTGGATATCCTGAAAACCTTACTGGGGTACCCAGGACAGGTTGGGAACCCATGTGGACACATACACATGTAAAAGCCATTATTCCCATGATTTACATGCAGAATCGGTATGTAACTGTTATTGTGTACTTTATAGAATTACCCCTTTAAAGGGGTGCCTAAAACCCATGCACTGGCTCTGGCCATACCCAAAGTGAGACAAACCAAAAACAGAAGCACAGACGTATGAAAAAAGTTGGCTAAAACACAGTATAGTGAAAGTTACTTTTATTCAAATGAGCCCGATGCAGCCAGGAGCATACACAATAATCCTGGAGTCTTATTCAATCGCCAGATAGTAAAATGATGTATTCTGATAATAATCCACTTTATGAAGATTGGTCTCAAACCCCAGGTACATGACAACTCCTTGTCAGTAAAGCCTAACAAACAAACCCAACTTTTTCTGCACCCAAAGAGAGCCAGGCCACACAATGGTGGGCAGACTTATACGGTCTGTGCCAGAGCCGGTGGTGGGAGGCGGGGCTGGTGGTTGGGAGGCGGGGATAGTGCTGGGCAGACTTATACGGTCTGTGCCAGAGCTGGTGGCTGGGAGGCGGGGCTAGTGTTGGGCAGACTTACGGTCTGTGCCCTGAAAATGGCAGGTACAAATCAAGGTAAGGTATACACAAAAAGTAGCACATATGAGTTTATCTTGTTGGGCAGACTGGATGGACCGTGCAGGTCATTTTCTGCCGTCATCTACTATGTTACTATGTACTTAAATAGACAGATCCAGCCACACTTTTACATATACACAGATTCACATTCACACATTACACAGGCTCAGCCAAATAGATGTAGATATCCAGCAGGCCAGATGCAAAAAAAAAGACCCCACAAGTTAACAACAGACACAAACAACCCAGCTGTATAGTCCTTCCACTGACAGGTGAGAAAGGGTTCCCTGGCTGCTTCATTTCCCCTGCCAGGGTCCTGTGCTAATGCTACCATTGTCTCCCCTTGAAGAGGCTGCTTGTGTTGCTGGATAAAAAGTTCCCTCTCTTTTGCAACGACCTCCAGCCAAGTGCCTCATTAATGCAGTCAGCCCTGATCTAAGTACCTTTTTGATTTCTTTGCACATCCGCAATCCTCCTGCACTGACGTCAGCGCAAGGACAAAATGGCTCCTGCTGACGTTCGTAGCCATGTGAAGCAGGGCTTCCTGACGTCTCCGGGGAGGCGACCACCGGTCCAGTGTCAAAAAGCAGCACATGCACACTTAGCCCAGCTGGTTCGCAGAGTATTGCACAACCTTCCTTTAGAATTCAAACCCCATTGTTATGTGCATTCCTAAGTAATTCAGATCTGTGCCTGCCTTTTATACTATAACGATGATACTTATCCTCTGTGTACTGCTCCTCCTGGATCTAGGCAGTGCTGTGCTGATAAGTATTCAGGGACAATATGTCCCTGCCCTGAATACTTTACAGGCTATAAGTGGGTAACTGGAGCAATGACAGAGAAAGACATTAAACAAGGTCAGAAGGAGGATTTGAACTCTGGCTTTATACTTTCTCCTTCTGTGATGGTTTACAGAAGCACATTCAGGGGGGGGGGGGGGGGTGTTTACTAAAGTTTGGTAAGTTTTGCACTTCCTATACCTTAAGTGCAAAATCTAAGGTGCCATTGCATTTGTATCCCACATTTTCCCACCGTATGGCAGGTTCAATGTGGCTTACATAGTGTTAAACAGGAAGTTACAAAATTTAGATTTCTAGAAGTCTAGTACATAATACAGGAGTGGCCTAGTGGTTAGGGTGGTGGACTTTGGTCCTGGGGAACTGAGTTCAATTCCCACCTCAGGCACAGGCAGCTCCTTGTGACTCTGGGTTAAGTCACTTAACCCTCCATTGCCCATGTAAACCGCATTGAGCCTGCCATGAAAGCGCAGGGTACAAATGTAACAAAAATAAAATAGATACTATTGGAGATTCTACATGGAATGTTGCTACTATTTGAGATTCTACATGGAATGTTGCTATTCCACTAGCAACATTCCATGTAGAAGGCTGCGCAGGCTTCTGTTTCTGTGAGTCTGACGTCCTGCACGACTCACAGAAGCAGAAGGCTGCGCGGCCACATTGGTGATCTGCAAGGGCCGACTTTTACATGGAATGTTGCTAGTGGAATAGTAGCAACAGTGGAGGAGTGGCCTAGTGGTTAGGGTGGTGGTCTTTGGTTCTGGGGAACTGAGTTTGATTCCCACTTCAGGCACAGGCAGCTCCTTGTGACTCTCTAGGCAAGTCACTTAACCCTCCATTGCCCCATGTAAGCCACATTGAGCCTGCCATGAGTGGGAAAGCGCAGGGTACAAATGTGACAAAAAAAATAAACACTTAGGTTGATACAACATATTGTGAGAGAGGTTAATATTATTGTTTTCCATTTCTGAACTTTTCGTGATCTAAGGTGGTGTGGGATTAGGCAGATCCAGGGGGGAAAGATTTCTTGAAAAGATGTGTTTTCAGGTTTTCTCTGAATTATAGGTAGTTTTCTGTGGGTTTCAGGTCTTTGGGTAGTGAGTCCCAAAGTCGTGTGCCTATAAAAGAGAGGCTGGTGGCATGTGAAGATTTGTATTTTATATCTTTGCAATTGGGGTAGTGAAGGGTTAGGTAGGTTCTTGCTGTTCTCGTCACGTTTCTTATTGGTAGATCGATAAGTTCCATCTTGTAATCTGGTGCGAGTCCGTAGATGATTCTGTGGACTATTGTGCATATTTTGAATGTTATGCGAGCGTTAATAGGAAGCCAATGTTAGCTTCTGTCAGGGATGTGGCAAGCATCTGTCCTGCATTTACCACACAGGCCCACTAGGGGTCATGGCTGCCATTTTGAATGCAGGTGCCAACAGGTCAGGAGTGGAGGTGGGCTGTTCTGCCATGTCCACTAGATGGCCAGGGATATTTTGGGTAAGTGCTGAGGGGGGGGGGGTAATTGGGGGGGCTGGGAAAGGGCTAGGTCTTGAAATGAGGTTGGCTTCTTGCTTGGGGGGGTCAGGCTGTCTTTTCTTTTTTTGGGGGGGAAGGGCCACTCATGCTAATCGGCTGCCCTGACAGTTAACAAGTTATAACTTCACAGGCACTAGCTGTTAGAACAGACCACACCCTATCTCTGCCCATAATCCACCTGGGATTTTTACTGCTCTGGTTGGTTTTAGTGTGTGGTAATAATAATAATAATAAAATGTATTTCTATTCTGCATTATCTTAAAAATTCTAAGCGGATTACATACCCTGGAGGAAAGGAGAAACCAGGATAATATGATACAGACGTTCAAATATTTGAAAGGTATTAATCTGCAGACGAACATTTTCCAGAGGCAGGAAGGTGCTAGAACTAAAGGTTGTGAATTGAGGTTGAAAGGGGGCCAACTGAGTAATAATGTCAGGAAGTACTTTTTCACTGAGAGGGTGGTAGTGCCTGGAATGCTGTCCCACAGGAAGTGGTGCAGATGAAAACGGTAACTGAATTCAAAAATGCATGGGATAAACACAAAGGAATCCTGATTGGAAGGAACGGATCCAAAGAATCTTACTGGAGATTAGGTAGCAACAGCGCTAATTGGGAAGCAAAGTCAGTGCTGGGCAAGACTTCTACAGCCTGTGCCCTAATCGAGGCTGAACAGATTTGGATGGGCTGCAGTGGAGCTTTTCAGGGGCTTCGTCAAGAATTTAGAACATCTACGGTCTGTGCCCTGAAAATGGCAGGGACAAATCAAGATCAGGTAAACATACGAAGTATCACATACCATAAGTAATGAGTTTATCTTGTTGGGCAGAATGGATAGACCGTACAGGTCTTTATCTGCCGTCATCTACTATGTTACTATAGTACATCATACATACAAAGCATAATGCAGGTACACACTAACCGCTTACACTAATACTCAAGCTATCAGCTTAGCACAGTTTGTAAACATCCCCTAAACCATTTTAAAGTGACAAACTCATAAGAACTATTCTGAAACTCTTACTGCATACTTAGATAGACTTATACAAAGGTCAACTTCAACAGAAGCAACACAGGAAAATACAAGGAAAGGGGAAATGGGACTTGATATACTGCCTTTCTGAGGTTTTTTGCAACTACATTCAAGGCGGTTTACATATATTCAGGTACTTATCTTGTACCAGAGGCAATGGAGGGTTAAGTGACTTGCCCAGAGTCACAAGGAGCTGCAGTGGGAATTGAACCCAGTTTCCCAGAATCAGAGTCCGCTGCACTAACTACTAGGCTACTCCTCCACTAGCAACATTCCATGTAGAAGCCTGCCGTTGCAGATCAGCAATGCAGCCGCGCAGGCTTCTGTTTCTGTGAGTCTGACGTGCAAGGGCAGGCTTCTACATGGAATGTTGCTAGTGGAATAGCAACATTCCATGTAGAATCTCCAATAGTAGCAACAGAATCTCAACATTCTATGTAGAATCTCAAATAGGGAAAGGGAAATGGGACTCAATATACCGCCTTTTTGAGGTTTTTTGCAATACATTCAAGGCAGTTTACATATATTCAGGTACTTATTTTGTACCAGGGGCAATGGAGGGTTAAGTGACTTGCCCAGAGTCACAAGGAGCTGCAGTGGGAATTGAACTCAGTTCCCCAGGATCAAAGTCCACTGCACTAACCACTAGGCTACTCCTTCAGTCCACACAAGGCAATTGAGAAATGCTCTAAACAGTTTTTAAAAGGTGCCTCAAAGTCATCAAGTCATTTAGTAAACATATTAGTAAGCGGAATTAAGAAAGGCAAGTGAGGAAGTAAGCGTTTGAATCATCAGTGATTTGATGCCTTTTTATGAAGCAATTACCAGCACAATTTCCCTGCCTGAAATGGAGGTCAATGCGGTAAAACTCCCATTAAAAAAAAAAAATCTTTGGCCTTCCAGCTGTATCAGAATGAGACCTGGGAACTGACATATATGATAAGTGAAAAAGATTCTTATGTTAAAACGTTACCATGATGTATACTGTTGTCATGGAGTTGTATTATCTAGCTTGACTAACTTTCTGCTTTTCAAAGATTAAAGGCCTCACTGAATCCCAACTCTAGTTAAAGGAGGTAATTAGACTCTGCACAGTGAAGAGGGTTTATACTTTACAAGGTCTAAAAGGAAACTAGTGTCCCTGGTGTCTACTACTATCTGTTTCTATAGTGCTACTAGATGTATGTAGCAGGGGCGTAGCCAGACCTCAGCGGTAGGGGGGGCCAGAGCCCGAGGTGGGGGGCATAGCTGGTTGTCAACATTCAGCATTTAAGCAGCCAAGAGTTACTGTATAAAGATAGGACTGATTTTTATGTGGTCCCCAGGGGTGGCCCAACTATTAGGCCACCTGAGGCAGGGGAGGGCCTCAGGCAGCACTCTGCAGGAACAGCATCTCGGGTGTCACAGTCGTGAGTCCTCGTGCTGGGCAGAACACAGAGATGAAGACTCGTACCTGTGCTCTGCTGGGCAGCCGAACACCACCGAGGCTTCACCTGTGGTGACCGCCGTTCCCCAAGGGTTGAGCCCCAGGTGCGGGCGGCCGACAGGACTTTCGGATGCAGGCAGGGTTCAGAGGGCCGCAAGCAGCAGGCAGAGGGTAATCTGAGCTCAGACCGTAGGCAGAGACAGGCAGCAGGCAGAGAGTATCCGGGTTCAGGCAGTACTCAGAGACAGGCAGCAAACAGAGAGTATCCGGGTCCAGGCAGTAGTCAGCAACGGGATAGTCAGCAATGAGAGTAATAGAAAACCACACAAGAGCACAAGCCAACCTACCGAAGTACAAGCCGAAGCAATGAAGCGGGCAGAAGCTGCTCCTAAAATAGCCCCCACCATCAGGGGGAAAAGGATCAGCTGGCGAAGGGAGCCTCCCGTTGGCTGGTCCGCCAGAGAAGGAGGCCTAGTCTGGCTGCAAGGCTCCAATCCTGTGGAGCAGAAGGCAGGGCGAATAACTCAGCGCTCCAGGAGGGCAAGGCACACAGCAAGCTGGTTTACCGACGCAAACCCCACGTCCAGCAGGAGCAGGCAGGGGTGATTCCCGGGAGGCTGGTCCCGGCAAGATGGCTGGCACTCCATGTCCAAGTATCCAAACAACGCTCGGAGCGCCGAGCCCGCCAGGATGGTCGGTGCTCCGCGTCGCGGGAGTGCTCTGTCACTGAGGAGGTGAGGAGCATGACAGTACCCTCCCCGGAAGATCCTCTCTCCGTCTCGGTCCAGGTTTCAAGGGGTAGCTGGTGTGAAACTCCTGGACCAGTTCTGGTGCATGGACATTACTCACTGGTTCCCAGGAATTGTCTTCCGGACCAAAGTGCTTCCATGATAACAAATAAAAGAGCCGACCCCTCAGATGTTTGGAGTCCAAAATCTCCTGTACTTCAAACTCAGGATCAGGTTCGGTCTCGGGAATGGTGCTCTTCCTCGGCTCGGGATGCCACTTAGATGTCACAAATGGTTTTAGTAATGATACATGGAAGGCATTATGAATTCGGAGATTACCAGGTAGTTGCAGGTGATAGGTGGCTGAGCCTACTCAGGATTGAATAGGAAATGGGCCAATGAAACGAGGAGCAAATTTAAGAGAAGGCAAACGGAGCCTTAGGTACTTGGTGCTGAGCCACACCTTCTGTCCTGGTTGAAAGACTGGAGCAATTCGTCTCTTCAGGTTGGCAAAATGCTTGTACATCGCTGCAGCTTGTCGTAGATGACGCTGGACATTGTTCCAAGTCTCCTGGATATTCGTAAGAGTGTGCTGGAGCTGCGGAAGGGATTGATTAGTTGGAATCGGAGGAGGTAGACGAGGGTAACGTCCATATATAGTGAAAAATGGAGATGTCTTGGAAGCAGAGTGGAGGCTATTATTGTAGGCGAACTCCGCCCAAGGAAGTAACAGAGCCTAGTCGTCCTGGCGACTGTTAGAAAAGACCCGTAGGAATGTCTTGAGTGTTTGATTGGTTCTTTCCACCATCCCGTTGGTTTGGGGGTGGTAGGCAGATGAGAAATGAGTAGTGACGCCAAAAGCTGAGCATAGAGCCCTCCAAAATTTGGAAGTAAATTGAGACCCTCGGTCACTGATAATTCGCAGAGGCAGACCATGCAAACGAAATATATGTTGAATGAAACTGGAGGCTAGCGTCGCAGCAGATGGCAGAGACTTCAGAGGGACGAAATGAGCCATACATGAAAAGCGGTCTACAACAACCCAGATCACGGTGTGACCTTGAGAACGTGGGAGGTCAGTAATAAAATCCATAGAGAGCTCCTGCCAAGGATGTGGAGGAACAGGTAGAGGTTGCAGGTCTCCCCAAGGTTTGTCAGGAGAAGACTTGTTCCGGGCACAGATGGGACAGGAGGAAACAAAGTGTAGGATGTCCTGCGCCATGCGTGGCCACTGATAGTACTGGGAGATGGTTTTCCAGAATCCAAAATGACCGGCAAAAGTAGATGAATGTCCCCACTGGAGAACCTTCTTCCTGGAGCTAGGAGGAACGGAGGTCTTCAGGGAGGTCGAGGCTATAATGGTGGAATGAATACATGCTGGATTTAACATCGGGTGAGACTCCTCGGGTTCCTCGGCTGTCTCGAAAGCCCGTGAAAGAGCATCTGCTTGCACATTCTTTTCCGCAGGGCAGAAAACCAGATGGAAATCAAACCTGGCAAAGAAGAGAGACCAGCGTGCCTGTCGTGGATTCAGTCCTTTCCTCCTTCTCAAACCCTCATCATCTTGAGCATCTCTCACCTCCTTTCTTCAGTCTCTCTCCTTCCCTCCCCTTTCAACATCTCTATCCTTCTTTTCTCCCCCCCCCCCCCCGCATGTGGTGTCTATCATTCTAACCTTCTCCCCCAACCCCACCCCACTTTCTTCAGCATTTCTCTTCTTCGCTGCCAAGTCTGCGAGGTATCTATTCTCTTACCATGCTCCACTAGGGTGGCAACTCTAAAAGCTATGTTGAAGACATCGCATAGACTGGCCGGTGCAGAGATGTCAGATGCTATATGCCTGCCGGCTCCCGCTCTCTCCGAACTTCCTGTTTTGTAGGGGACAGAAGCCGTCTAGCAAGCCTTAAGCATGCACAGATGCAAGGTAAGAGAAGGAAGGCATCATGGGGAAAGAGGAAGATTTGCAAAATTTGGGGGGTGCCAGGGCACCTGTGGCTCCCCCTCTTCCAGGGTCTATCCAGTCTGTCCATCCATGCCATCTACTCTCCCTATCACTCCCTTAGAAATCCTATGTTCTTGTTCCAAGCTCTCTTGAATTCAGGTACTGTTTTTGTCTCAACCACCTCCATCGGAAGGCTTTCCATGAAGAGGTACTTCCTCGGGTTACTTCTGAGTCTGTCCCCTTTCACTTTCATCCTATACCCCCTCGTTCCAGAACTTCCTTTCAGTTGAAAGAGACTCGCTTCCTGTGCTTTTATGCCATGCAGATATTTAAATGTCTCTTATCATATCTCCTCTCCTGCCATTTCCATATTGAGATCTTTAAGTCTGTCCCCATACGCTTTATGACAACGACCACTGACCATTTTAGTAGCCACCCTCTGGTCCGACTCCATCCTATATTTTGAAGGTGCGGTGTCCAGTATTGTACACAGTATTCTAAATGGGGCATAGAAAAACAACAAAGCAGATCAGTAGAAGATAAACATGGATTTATTAAATGAAAATCTAATATTCAAATCAGCTCGACACAGGCCGTGTTTCGCCCAGCAGGGCTGCATCAGGGGCTACACAGTATTACTACTACTACTTAACATTTCTAAAGTGCTACTAGGATTACGCAGCGCTGTACAGTTTAACAAAGAAGGACAGTTCCTGCTCAAAGGAGCTTACAATCTAAAGGACGAAATGTCAAGTTGGGGCAGTCTAGATTTCCTGAATAGAGGTAAAGTGGTTAGGTGCCGAAGGCGACATTGAAGAGGTGGGCTTTGAGCAAGGATTTGAAGATGGGCAGGGAGGGGGCTTGGCGTATGGGCTCAGGGAGTTTATTCCAAGCATAGGGTGAGGCGAGGCAGAAAGGGCAGAGCCTGGAGTTGGCGGTGGTGGAGAAGGGTACAGAGAGGAGGGATTTGTCCTGTGAGCGGAGGTTACGGGTAGGAACGTAAGGGGAGATGAGGGTAGAGAGGTAAGGAGGGGCTGCAGATCGAGTGCATTTGTAGGTTAGTAGAAAAAGCTTGAACTGTATGCGGTACCTGATCGGAAGCCAGTGAAGTGACTTGAGGAGAGGGGTGATATGAGTATATCGGTCCAGGCGGAAGATAAGACATGCAGCGGAGTTCTGAACGGATTGAAGGGGGGATAGATGGCTAAGTGGGAGGCCAGTGAGGAGTAGGTTGCAGTAGTCAAGGCGAGAGGTAATGAAAGAGTGGACGAGAAAAGAGAAGGGGTCCAAGGACAGATCCCTGAGGAACTCCAACAGAGAGCGGGCTGGGGTGGAGGAAGATCCGTGAGAATGTACTCTGAAGGTACAGTATTCTTTTATAGTCGTGGTAAAGTGAATATTTGTAATGCATTACAGAGTTGCGAGGGTGCAGGACGGATCTCACGTCATCACCTTTCATGATTATTCGGTTATGCTTGGTTTTTTTTACTACATTTTAGAAGATTTATGATTTCAGACTTCTGTACAATTTTTAGATCAATACAAATATTCACTTTACCACGACTATAAAAGAATACTGTGTAGCCCCTGACGCAGCCCTGCTGGGCGAAACACGGCCTGTGTCGGGCTGATTTGAATATTTGATTTTCATTTAATAAATCCATGTTTATCTTCTACTGATCTGCTTTGTTGGTTTTCCATCTTGGAGTTTGCAGATCGTCTGCCTTGTTTTTTTCTTGGATTCTAAATGGGGCAGACAGGAGATGCTGGCAATCCAAAAAAAAGGGGGGGAAATGGATTAAATTATAAAACCAATTTGATATTTGTGAGCAGTAATGTCACTCAAAGCTTCTACTATTGTTACCCAACCAAAATTGACTAATAAAATAACAATATTACTTCTTTCCACTCTGCCAGAAATCTGTTGACAGGTCACAGACCCCAGAAGTGCAGTGTTCTTAAAGCCTGTACTTGAAAAATGAACGGACTTATCTTATTTGGCTGGATATTCTATATAATAATTCTCACCTCCAACGTTCGAAAGCTGCCTGGGACCGTGGCTCCCTCGGATGTGGTCTGCTTCCGTTGGTAGATCAGAGTGCCGTCATGACCTTCTGTTTCAGCCCTTCAGGGCGGGACCACAGGAACAGCTGAAACACAAGCGAAAAAAAAACTGTCCGAAGCGGCATCCCTACATTCAGGAGGCTCCCTACCCCCCTCCTCCTCCTCCTCTTACCAGGGTCCCGGCGGAAGCATTGAAGAGCGAGCAGGCTCAGCGAGTCTGCTGCCTTCTCTTCTCTTCGCTGTGAGCTCTGACTCTGGTCCTGCCCTTGCGAAAACAGGAAATGAGGTCGGGACCAGAGCTCAGAGCGAAGAGAAGGAAAGGCAGTAGACTCGCTGAGCCTGCTTGCTCTTCAATGCTGCCAACAGGACCCCGGTAAGAGAGGGGGATTGGCAATTTTGCAGGGGGGACGACATGCACATTGGGGGATGGGGGGAGGGGGGACTGGCACTCGGAGGGAGGACAGAGCGAAGGAGAATGACAGAGGGAGGGAGGGGGGACTGAAACTCAGGGGGAGGACAGAGTGAAGGAGAGTGACAGAGGGAGGGAGGAAGCCATGGAAATCAGAAGGGAAGAAAGGGGGCCGTGGGACTTGGAGGGGACAGAGAGAGAGGGAGATGGGGGGGGGGGAGGAAAACCTTGCTAGTGCCCGTTTCCTTTCATACCGAAACGGGCCTTTTTTACTAGTTTGTATATAAATTACAAAGCAGGGAGCATGTGAAAGGTTTTGCTATTATTTTCTGTAGTCCAATTACGTTCTGCTCAGAACTCTCTCCTGTTTCCAGAGGTGTCAGCCGCCCTCCTTATTATGACCTGATAAGCCTTTGCTGGTACATGGAATGAGGTGGCAAAGCTTAGACCTGAGTGGAGAGCAGTGCTCTGACTCACTAAGCTTTGCTATCTGTTATTAACCTTCCCCGGGACACCTCTAGGCTGTGTGACACCTTGGACCAGAAATTTAATACCCGCTGGCAAAGAGAAAGATGAAGAGGGGAGAAGAGGTCCCCCATCAGCTGCCACAACAAAGCACATATGACAGAGAATTCACATGGAACACTGCTGGAAATACAAGGGAGGTTGGGAACTACAGGCCGGTTAGTCTGAACTCTGTGGTGAGCAAATTAATGTAACTGCTTCTAAAAGAGAGAATAATGTGGTTTCTGGAATTCCATGATTGAAGCCAAATAGGTATTACTAGGAAAGGAATGGAAAATAAAAATGAGGATGTTATAATGCCTTTGTATCGCTCCATGGTGCGACCGCACCTTGAATACTGTGTGCAATTCTGGTCACCACATCTCAAAAAAAATGTAGTGGAATTAGGAAAGGTACAGAGAAGGGTAACAAAAATTATAAAGGGGATGGGACGACTTCCCTATGAGGAAAGGCTGAAACGGCCTCCCTCTTCGCCATCTCTCTCCTCTTCAATCATTCCAAAACTCTGCTGCGCGACTCATTTTCCACCAAAGTCACTATGCTCACATTAGCAGTGGCGTACCAAGGGGGGGGGGGCGGTGGAGGCGGTCCGCCCTGGGTGCACGCCGCTGGGGGGGGTGTCACGCGCCTGTCCGCTACGTTCGTTCTGTGCTCTCTCTGCCCCGGAACAGGGAGCATGGAAACGAACAAAGCGGACAGGCGCGCGGCACCCCCTCCCCCCAGCTGCATGCACCCGGGGGGGGGGGTTTCTTTTGCCGGGGGGGTCGCGCTGCACCCGGGGGGTGGGGCGCATCGGCGATCCGCCCCGGGTGTCAGCCCCCCTAGGAACACCACTGCACATTAGCCCTCTCCTTAAGTCACTTCACTGGCTCCCTATCCGTTTCCGCATTCAATTCAAACTTCTCTTATTGACCTATAAGTGCATTCACTCTGCCGCTCCCCAGTACCTCTCCACTCTTGTCTCTCCCTACGCCCCCTTTCAGGTACTCTGTTCTGTAGATAAATCTCTCTTGTCTGTCCCCTTCTCCTCTACTGCTAATTCCAGACTCCGTTCCTTTTATCTCGCTGCACCTCACGCCTGGAATAGACTTCCCGAGCCTGTACGTCTAGCCCCGTTTTTGGCCATTTTCAAGTCTAAACTTAAAGCCCACCTCTTTACCACTGCTTTTGACTCCTAACCACCACTCACCTGCCCTGTCCTTTTAATATTCAGCACATCAAAATACGAAAGCGTGAAACCCCTATGAGAAAAACTGGCTCCCACTAAAAGAACGCATCACATTCAGACTTTGCACCCTAGTACATAAAATCATCCATGGCAACGCCCCAGCCTACATGTCAGACCTAATAGAACTACCACCCAGGAACGCAAAAAAATCTTCTTGCACATTCCTTAATCTTCATCCTCCCAAGTGTAAGGGTCTGAAATACAAATTAATGCACGCATCTACCTTTTCCTATACGAGCACGCAGCTCTGGAACGCGTTGCCACGGAACCTGAAAACGGTCTATGAATTGACCGATTTCCGCAAACTATTGAAAATCTCTCTCTTCAACAAGATATATCACAAAGATCAACATGTGTAACTGTATAATCTTTAAAACTTCCAGAACTGCCTTGTAATGTCTTTCTGCTGTAACACCATCATGTATTTCACCACCATGTAACACAAAACCCTCTGTAAACCAAATGTATATTCACTTCTATTTCCAGTATCCATGATGAATTCTAAGCCACATTGAGCCTGCAAAGAGGTGGGATAATGTGGGATACAAATGCAATAAATAAATAAATAAATAAATCCTCACCTCTTTATTCCCTTACCCTTAATTGTTCTGTCTGTATTGCCTTAAAACAATTAAGGGTAAGGGAATACAAACAGAACAGTTACGGATTCCAGAATCTCAGATAGTAACAACATTCCATGTTCCACTGCACTAACCACTAGGCTAATCCTTCACTAGCAACATTCCATGTAGATTAGCAACGTAGCCGCGCAGGCTTCTGTTTCTGTGAGTCTGATGTCCTGCACGTACGCGGCCGCGTTGCTGATTTGCAAGGGCAGGCTTCTACATTACTACTACTACTTATCATTTCTATAGCACTACAAGGCATACGCAGCACTGTACACCATTCACAAAAAGACAGTCCCTGCTCAAAGAGCTCACAGTCTAAATATGGAATGTTGCTAGTGGAATAGCAACATTCCATGTAGAATCTCAAATAGTAGCAACAGAATCTCCAATAGTAGCAACATTCCATGTAGAATCTCAAGTAATAGCAACATTCCAGAATCTCAGATAGTAACAACATTCCATGTTCCACTGCACTAACCACTAGGCTAATCCTTCACTAGCAACATTCCATGTAGATTAGCAACGTTTCTGTGAGTTTCTGTGAGTCAGACTCACAGAAACAGAAGCCTGCGCGGCCGCGTTGCTGATTTGCAAGGGCAGGCTTCTACATCACTACTACTACTTATCATTTCTATAGCGCTACAAGGCATACACAGCGCTGTACACCATACACAAAAAGACAGTCCCTGCTCAAAGAGCTTACAATCTAGATAAGACAGGTAAACAGACAGAACAATTAAGGGTAAGGGAATAAAGAGGTGAGGATAAAAGGACAGGGCAACTATTCCCCTAGATCACCAGGGGTTGTAAGATAGGTCCGGGGGGGGGGGGGGGCAAATGCTGTTGGTGGTAGTGGGGAGGGAAGGAAGAAGATAAATGGGGCAAAGCACAAATTTTTGACTTACACCGAAAGCACGTGGTCATTTTTCGACGAAACCAAAAACATGGCCAAAAATTAAAATACGGAAGATTAAGAAGCAGACGAAATTGTAGATAAAGTATCAGGAGAGGTGACGAGGGGAGCATCATAGCTGCCAAGGGGGACAGAGCAGGCATGATAGCTCAGTGTCAGAGAGCAAGGAGGTTTGACTAGGGTATCATGGCTGCAAGCTGGAGGGTGACAAATGGCTCTCAGAGGTAGCATGAGGGCAGGGAAAGAAAGTGGGGGTGGGGCAGGAATAGAAGGAGTATGGGTCGTAGAAAGAGAGTTTGGGAAGCAGGAATACAGAAGAGAAAATAGGGTGGAACGAGGAAAGAGAGGGTATGAGGAGAGAAGAGGTGTTGTGTTGGGGCTGCTGAGCTCCCAGCATAGCTGTGAGGAGTAGAGAGGTATCTTCTTGGGCTGATGAACCTATCAGTGTTCTTGCAGTGGAAGTGAGGTGTTACACTGAGACTTCCAAATCCATACTGTAGTGGCTTACAGCTGGCCTTGGGCGTATGATGAAAAACAGAGTATAATCTTGGTGGAGGTGAGCATTGGGGAGACGGTAAAGAGCCTGGTAAAGTGATGAGAGTAAAGGAATAGTCTGGGGAAAATGACAGAGAAGGACCTGGTGGGGGTGGGCCTGGTGGAGGCGAGTCTTCAGCCAGCCTCCTTCAAGAAGCTTGAGCCTGGGGGAGTGAGATTGGACTGAACCTAGCAGAGAGTGAGAGAAGGGGTGAGAATGAAACAAGGTGAACCTGGGGAAGGTGAATGGTATGGGATTTGCGTTACAAGACGTATGAGGAGAGACTTGCTGAACTAAACATGTATACTCTGGAGGAAAGGAGAAACAGGGCTGATATGATACAGACGTTCAAATATTTGAAAGGTATTAATCCGCAAACGAACCTTTTCCGGAGATGGGAAGGCGGTAGAACGAGAGGACATGAAATGAGATTGAAGGGGGGCAGACTCAAGAAAAATGTCAGGAAGTATTTTTTCACGGAGAAGGTGGTGGTGGATGCTTGGAATGCCCTCCCGCGGGAGGTGGTGGAAATGAAAACAGTAACGGAATTCAAACATGCGTGGGATAAGCATAAAGGAATCCTGTGCCGAAGGAATGGATCCTCAGGAGCTTAGTCAAGATCGGGAGGCGGGGCTGGTGGTTGGGAGGCGGGGATAGTGCTGGACAGACTTGTACGGTCTGTGCCAGAGCCGGTGGTTGGGAGGTGGGGATAGGGCTGGGCAAACTTATACGGTCTGTACCAGAGCCAGTGGTGGGAAGCGGGACTGGTGGTTGGGAGGCGGGGATAGTGCTGGGCAGACTTGTATGGTCTGTGCCAGAGCCGGTGGTTGGGAGGCGAGGATAGAGCTGGGCAGACTTATACGGTCTGTGCCAGAGCCGGTGGTGGGAAGCGGGACTGGTGGTTGGGAGGCGGGGATAGAGCTGGGCAGACTTATATGGTCTGTGCCAGAGCCAGTGGTGGGAGGCGGGACTGGTGGTTGGGAGGCGGAGCTGGTGGTTGGGAGGCGAGGATAGTGCTGGGCAGACTTATAGGGTCTGTGCCAGAGCCGGTGGTGGGAGGCGGGACTGGTGGTTGGGAGGCGGGGATAGTGCTGGGCAGACTTATATGGTCTGTGCCAGAGCCGGTGATGGGAGGCGGGGCTGGTGGTTGGGAGGCGGGGATAGTGCTGGGCAGACTTATAGGGTCTGTGCCAGAGCCGGTGGTGGGAGGCGGGGCTGGTGGTTGGGAGGCGGGGCTGGTGGTTGGGAGGCGGGGATAGTGCTGGGCAGACTTATACGGTCTGTGCCCTGAAGAGCACAGGTACAAATCAAAGTAGGGTATACACAAAATGTAGCACATATGAGTTATCTTGTTGGGCAGACTGGATGGACCGTGCAGGTCTTTTTCTGCCGTCATCTACTATGTTACTATGTGAGAGAGAGAGGATGAATTGGCAGAAGAGAAGAAGAGAGTGTAGGGAAGGTGAGAGAAAGATAGTCTATGAGGTGAGAAACCTGTAAAGGGTGAAGTAAGAATTGGGGGAAGAAAAAAGCTGGTAGGATGTGATATATGAGTAGATAGGATGGGGGAAGAGAGAGGATGGAGGGTTTCAGAGAAATTAGATGAGCCTCTGGATGGGGTGAATGAAATATAAGACGTCAGGCAGAATGGGGAGGTTTAGAGAGGGGATCAGGTGGAGGTGAGAGGATGAAGGCCTAGTGGTTAGGGTGGTGGACTTTGGTCCTGGGGAACTGAGGAACTGAGTTCGATTCCCAGTTCAGGCACAGGCAGCTCCTTGTGACTCTGGGCAAGTCACTTAACCCTCCATTGCCCCATGTAAGCCACATTGAGCCTGCCATGAGTGGGAAAGCACAGGGTACAAATGTAACAAAAATAAAATAGATACTATTGGAGATTCTACATGGAATGTTGCTATTCCACAATCCATGTAGAAGGCTGCGCAGGCTTCTGTTTCTGAGTCTGACGTCCTGCATGTACATGCAGGATGTCAGACTCACAGAAGCAGAAGCCTGTGCGGCCACATTGGTGATCTGCAAGGGCCGACTTCTACATGGAATGTTGCTAGTGGAATAGCAACATTCCATGTAGAATCTCAAACAGTAGCAACAGTGGACTAGTGGTTAGGGTGGGGGACTTTGGTCCTGGGGAACTGAGGAACTGAGTTCGATTCCCACTTCAGGCACAGGCAGCTCCTTGTGACTCTGGGCAAGTCACTTAACCCTCCATTGCCCCATGTAAGCCACATTGAGCCTGCCATAAGTGGGAAAGTGCGGGGTACAAATGTAACAAAAAAAAAAAATAAGGGAAGGGATTAGCTGGAGAGAGAAGGCTGAGAAGGGAATCCCCTGGTTGAGAAGGTTGGAAAGAGATCAGGAAATTGGTTGGAGGGGAAGATTGGGAAAAGGTTAGGTGTAGCAGTAAGCGTGGAATGGACCCAACCCCCTCTAATTTGTTTTGGTCATTTGAGGTTACACAAATTTGCAATAGCTAAAATGGAATCACATTAGTTTAGAAAGCCAGGGTCTATTGTGCTTGAAATTATATTTCGATTGTACATTGCTGTGAGCTACTTTGGACTGGCAATTTTAAAATGTAGCTGAATAAATCAGTTGACTGGATTGTCAGAGCTGTCCATGCGTGCGACCCAGGCATCTTATTTCTTGAAAGTGACTTTCATCGGTGCAGTGGGCTGAAAGGCCAGAATTTCATTAAGGACTTTATTCCAATACGGCTAACTTCTTCATGGTTTTGCACAGGCTAATAAGCGTGAGTTAATGCTGGCCGCTAACGGCAGCATGATAAAGAAAAGATACCAGCTATTCTTTTAAAGGAATATACCCTTAAGAAATAGATCCTAGACCATGCACTGCACCTGTTCAAGAAGGCATACCATAAACACCCATCTTAAACACCATAGACATAATTGAAATCTTATCACTTGACTGATCAACCTCCTTACCACTGATGAATAAGCATAACCTCTTCAATCTCTATGTCGAATATGGTCTCTCCATAGTCGATGACCTAAAGAATGATACAACCCAATTTCGTACTCAGGAACGTTCATGTATTACTATAATTTATTCTTCCTTAACATATATATGCACATCATATATATCTATACCATGATCTGTTCACGTATGTTATGTTACATGTATGTTACCATGTATGTATGCAACTTAACACATTACCATATGTAATTCTGTTACCCAGAAATGGCAACCGCCATTACGACAAATGTAAGCCACATTGAGCCTGCAAATTGTTGGGAAAATATGGGATACAAATGCTACAAATAAACAAATAAATACATAAATAAACCTCTTAAAAATTACAGTAATACACATACAGGCTTATTTTCAAAAGGGATCACAGGCGATCTTCCGACACAAATCGGGAGATCGCCAGCGATCTCTTGATCCCGACCAAATCGGTATTATCGAAAGCCGATTTTGGCCGGCCCCAATTGCTTTTTCATTGCGGCGCCGGCCAACCTTCAAGGGGGCGTGTTGGTAGGGTAGCGAAGGCGGGAAGAGGGTGGGGCATGGTTACAAGATGGCCGGCTTCCCCTTATAATGGAAAAAAAAAGGCCGGCTCGAACGAGCATTTCGCCGGCCGGACTTGGTCCATTTATTTTTAGGACCAAGTCCCAAAAAAGTGCCCCAACTAACCAGATGACCACCGGAGGGAAGCGAGGATCACCTCCCCTTACTCCCCCAGTGGTCACCAACCCCCTCCCACAAAAAAAAAAAAAAAACATCTTTTGCCAGCCTGTATACCAACCTCAAATGTCACACCCAGCTCCCTGACAGCAATATGCAGGTCCCTGGAGCAGTTTTTAGTGGGTGCAGTGCACTTCAGGCAGGTGGATCCAGGCCCATCCCCCCCTACCTGTTACACTTGTGGTGGTAAATGAGAGCCCTCCAAAAAACCCCAAAACCCACCGTACCCATATGTAGCTGCCCCCTTCACCCCTTAGGGCTATGGTAATGCTGTAGTGTTGTGGCCAGTGGGTTTTGGGGCGGGTGTGGGGGGCTCAGCACCCAAGGGAAGGGTGCTATGCACCTGGAAGCTAATTGTGTAATTTTTTTATTTTAGAAGTGCCCCCTAGGGTGCCCGGTTGGTGTCCTGGCATGTGAGGGGGGCCAGTGCACTACAAATGCCTGCTCCTCCCACGCCCAAATGCCTTGCATTTCGCCGGGTTTGAGATGGCCGGGTCCGGTTTCCATTATGACTGGAAAACGGAGCCAGCCATCTCATCTAAACCCGGCGATCCGCCAGCGATCCTATTCTAAACCCGGCGAGCGATTTGGCCGGCGCCAAGCGTATTTTGAAAATACGCTTGGCTCCACCCGCTTATGGCGCCGGCCCCGAAGATGACCGGCCATCGATTTCACCGGCGCCATTCAATTATGCCCCTCATAGCTATCTATACCTGTGTAATCCTCCATGTCTGCATCATGCTATTAGCTTACCGTTAGCAAAGAAGAAATGGAGTTGGCCCTGGAGGGACTTCCCATCTGACCCAGGTATCCTCAGTCTTCCAGCAAACTTCATGGCTGTCTGGAAAGGTACTGTAGGAGTGGGGAAGACAGGAATTTGGAAATGGGAAGGGAATAAAAGAGGGAGAAAAGGATGTGAAGGGCTGGGATAATGGAGCAGGGAGCAAAGGTATGGCAGGGTAAGAGTAGATGGGAAGAAAATGTTGTGAATCACCAAACAGAAGAGATGAAGTAACAGAGGGAGGGGGGCAGAAGGATAGCACTGTGAGAGTGACGCAAGGCATAAAACCTGAAAAACAGGGATAGAAGAGGCAGTTGAGTGAGAAAAGGTTCACCCTGGAGAGAGGGAGAGATGGGCTATAGTGGGAGATAGTTGGCTTGGAGAAGAGAGAGAAGGAAATAGCCAAAGAAAGGGGGATGAAAAGTAAAATACTTATAAAGCAAAGTTGCTTACCTGTAATAAAGATTCTCAATAGGCAATAGGATAAATCAGCTGTACAGGTGAGTGACATCATCTGACAAAAACCAAGATGTCAGTACGGAGAGATAGAGCTCCCCACTCCCCTCGTTTTCTCTCATTCTCCCTGTCTCCTCAGCTCGAAACCTTGGGGTCATCTTTGACTCTTCTCTCTCCTTCTCTGCTCATATCCAGCAGATCGCCAAGACCTGTCGCTTCTTTCTTTACAACATCCGTAAAATCCGCCCCTTTCTTTCCGAGCACTCTACCAAAACCCTCATCCACACCCTTGTCACCTCTCGTTTAGACTACTGCAATCTGCTTCTTGCTGGCCTCCCACTTAGTCACCTCTCCCCTCTCCAGTCGGTTCAAAACTCTGCTGCCCGTCTCGTCTTCCGCCAGGGTCGCTTTACTCATACTACCCCTCTCCTCAAGACCCTTCACTGGCTCCCTATCCGTTTTCGCATCCTGTTCAAACTTCTTCTACTAACCTATAAATGTACTCACTCTGCTGCTCCCCAGTATCTCTCCACACTCGTCCTTCCCTACACACCTTCCCGTGCACTCCGCTCCATGGATAAATCCTTCTTATCTGTTCCCTTCTCCACTACTGCCAACTCCAGACTTCACGCCTTCTGTCTCGCTGCACCCTACGCCTGGATTAAACTTCCTGAGCCCCTACGTCTTGCCCCATCCTTGGCCACCTTTAAATCTAGACTGAAAGCCCACCTCTTTAACATTGCTTTTGACTCGTAACCACCTGTAACCACTCGCCTCCACCTACCCTCCTCTCTTCCTTCCCATTCACATTAATTGATTTGATTTGCTTACTTTATTTATTTTTTGTCTATTAGATTGTAAGCTCTTTGAGCGGGGACTGTCTTTCTTCTATGTTTGTGCAGCGCTGTGTACGCCTTGTAGCGCTATAGAAATGCTAAATAGTAGTAGTAGTAGTCTCTTGTAATCAGAGGTGATATTGTGATGTCATAATGCCTCAGGCCACCAATAAGAGCCAACCTCATCAGTGATGTCACAATGGCTTGATTGTCCTATACTTGGCTCACTTTTATTACATAGCTCTTTGAGCAGGGACTGTCTTTCTTCTATGTTTGTGCAGCGCTGCGTACGCCTTGTAGCGCTATAGAAATGCTAAATAGTAGTAGTAGTAGTAGTAGATGAGTGAGAATGGGATTAAAGGAACAAGTAGTGAGTTTGGAGGAGGAGAAAAGATGTGGTTTCTTCTTCAGTAATTTTAGAAAAGTAAGAAACAGTGGCAGGGGTTGAAGGAAGGTTGTGAGAAGAAAGTGAGGGAAGAAGAGATGGAGGTGACCTGCCGGAGGACTTAAGATTAACCTGGTGAACCTTGTCATGGAAGTACTCAGCTATAGTCTGTGCAGAAGGTGAAGGGAGGGGGTAGGGATGGAGGCACTTTGAGAAGGGAGTTCAATGTGGCAAAGAGATGGAAAGAGTTGGAGGCAAGGGAATTTGTCAAATGGATATAGGAGTCTTGTTTGGCAAAGGCAAAAGCAGACTGGAAGGAGGTCAGCAAGAATTTGCAATGTATGAAGTCAGCATGCTAATGGATTTTTAGCCAAAGGTTCTCAGTAGAGTGAGCACAGGAACGTAGATAGAAGATTCTGGAGGTCAGCCAAGGTTGGAATTTGGGGTGCCTTACGGAACAAGCAATAGGAGCAGTGAGTGTTCAGAGCAGGTGAGAGAACAGTATTATAGGAAGAGACGACCTCATTGACAGACTTAGATAACATAGTGGATGAAAGGAGAGGTGAAACGGTGGCGGAGAGAGTGCAAGGGCCAATAACTTGAAGATCGTTAAGTGTGTTGGTGGTGACTGGGTGAGACTGAGAGAGAGAGTGAATAAGTGAGAAAGTTACCAGATGATGGTTAGAGAGGGGAAGTACTGAAGTGGAGAAATAAAAGAATGAGCATTTGGAGAAGAAGACAACATTGAGGCAGCAGCCATGGTAGAGAATAGTAGTGGGCAGTGGCGTTCCAAGGGTGGCTGACACCCGGGGCGGATCGCCGATGCGCCCCCCCCCCCGGCGAAACGACCCCCCGGGTGCATTTTACCTGCTGGGGGGGGGGGGGGGGGTGCCGCGCGCCTGTTGGCTTTGCTCATTCCATGCTCCCTCTGCCCCAGAACAGGAAGTAACCTGTTCCGGGGCAGAGAGAGCACGGAACGAGCAGAGCCAACAGGCACGTGGCACCCCCCCCCCCCCCAGCGGCGTGCACCCGGGACGGACCGCAACCCCCCACCCCCCCCCCCTAGGAACGCCACTGGTAGTGGGGCACAGCTGGAAATTGAATGAGGAGATTAAAGCAAGAAACCATAAGAGTCAGAGGGATCATTAGCATGAATGTTAAAGTCCCAAAGAATGTAGAAAGGGGAGGATGGTTTGAGAAAGAAGAAAAAACAACAATCAAAGTCAGTGATAAAAGAAGAGGGACTTATCGGGAGATCAATAAATGGCAGAGACCCACACAGGTAGTGGAGTGCATAGTGTAGAAATATAGGATGCAAGCCTAACCAGGATTCATGGAGTAGGCCTAAGAGACCAGTGTACTAGGCTTCAGTGTCTCCTGTGTGACTTCTGTATGAGTCAAGAACTCATGATCTGCTGAGACACCCTTGTGGGCAGATAAGAATGAGGAAGGGGTGAGGGTGCAGCAACAGGACAGTATGATTTAGTAACATAGGGGAAACAGGTGGCTAGAAAAGGGAACAAGATAATTCCAGACGGAGGGTGACTAAGTTTTCCGAGAAGTGCTAATCAGCTTGTTTGTGCTATGAACTGTATTTGAACTATTGCTAAAGATATGTATATAAGTGACAGTGTCCAACCTTTACTTTGGAGAAAGACAGAAGCAGCTAACACTTTTGTGTAACAGTACTGCCTGTTCTCCCATGAGAAATTATTCATTGTATCTCCTTTGGTAAGTAATAAAACAAATTTTGACTCTCTCATATGTGGCCTTGACTTTATTTCTTCACCCCGGATTGTGGGTGGCTGGTATATTATAATTTTGGGGTGGTAGAAAAAGCCTAAAAACAATAGGCAGAAGAAGTGGACTTGAAAGGTAGAAAAGTAGTGAGATTGTAGAAGAAGAAGAGGTTGAAACCTACAAAAAGGTGAGAGTAGCAGCCCAACACCACTGCCATGGCCAACCAGGCAAGGTGTATGGGAGAAGAGGTGACCTCTATGACACAGAGCAGCAACTGAAGCTGAGACTTCAGGGAAAACCCAAGACTCAGAGAAAGATGATGGAGAGTATGAGAGATAAAGAGGTTGTGAATGTAGGAAAAATTATTGGAGGTACAGCAGGCATTCCTTAGGCCACATGAGAAAGAGAGAGAAAGGGGAAGAAGACGGGAAATAGAAGTAAGATTAGAGAGGTTGTGATTTGACTACAACCTCTTTAACCTTTCCTCATTTTGGTTGCTCTTCTTTGAACCTTTTCTAATTCCGCTATATCTTTTTGGAGATATGATGACTAGAATCGAACGCAATACTAAAGGTGAGGTCGCACCATGGAGCAATACAGAGGCATTATAATATTCTTGGTCTTATTTTGAATTCCTTTCCTAATAATTCTTAGCATCCTATTTGCTTTTTTGGCTGCCACCGCACACTGGGCAGAAGATTTCAGCGTATTATCTACAATGACACCTAGATCTTTTTCTTGAGTGCTGACTCCTAAGGTGGAACCCAGCATCAGGCAACTATGATTTGGATTATTCTTCCCAATGTGCATCACTTTACATTTGTCCATATTAAATTTCATCTGCCATTTGGATGCCCAATATTTTGACAACTTTGATAGCTTTGTGTCATCTACGAATTTAATCACCTCACTCGTCGTTCCGATTTCCAGATCATTTCTAAATATGTTAATTAGCACCAGTCCCGGTACAGATCCCTCTCTGTCATTGTTGGTCCCCAAGTTGTGGTGTCCCTCAGGGGTCCCCTCTATTACCCCTTCTTTTTAATATTTTTACGTCTCCATTGGGTAATCTTCGTTTTAGTCCAGAGGAACTTCTGTTATCCTACGCAGTTGACATTTTGCTATTAATTCCTCTGCTACAGAATATGCAGGATACAGTGGACAGGCTTTCGTTATGTATGAAAAAGATCCAAGACTGGACTGCCATGAATTTGCTGAAATTGAACTCAAGTAAAATTAAATCTTGTGGTACTGTGACCCTGGCTTAGTTACTTTTAAAGAGAGAACCCTGCTGCAGAATATTTTTCCTGTTCAAACTAAAGCTAAAGTACTTAGGGGGGGATGCACTAAAGTCATCGTTAGAGCCATTCCGTACCGAATTCCATAGCGAATCGGTAGGGAACGGCTATGCATCAAGGAAAGGGAATGCAAATGAGCTACTCGTTGTAGCTCACTTGCATTCTCTATTCCATCGTAAAACTGTCGGCCAATCCGCCGGTCAAGCATGCGCAGAGCAGCAAAGTGTTATACTGGCTGCACTGCGCATGCCAAATACGCCTCAAGTGCCAAGTGCTCATCAGGAGCGTCCTTTATGGACGTTCTGTATTATAAAAAAAAAATTACAGGCTCTGATGCTGCAGGCTCTCAGCTGAGAGACCCCCACAGTGAGAAGCACAGCAAACCCATTCGTTTTCCAAGGGGGGGGGAGGGAAACGAACACAAACAGAAAATTGTTTTGGGGTGCCCATCCCTAACGCTCACCCCCCTCCCCTTACTTTCTGGGATCTGCTTTCTGGTCTTGTCTATGGTGCCAAGTTACCCAGTTCCAGGCTGGAGATTTCGGGCCAGTCTTGGTTTTGAACTTCCATTCCAAAGCAGTGTGGGATTTGTGGTGCCTGTTCCTGCCCATTGACTTCATTGCTGCAAGTTCCGTAATGCACCAGGGTGGGGGTGGTTAGAAATCCAGGACTGGCCCAAAGATCTCCAGCCTGGGACTGCATAACAGCATCTATGGTGCCAAAAGTGGAGGAGTAGCCTAGTGGTTAGCGCAGTGGACTTTGATCCTGGGGAACTGAGTTCAATTCCCACAGCAGCTCCTTGTGACGCTGGGCAAGTCACTTAACCCTCCATTGCCCCAGGTACAACCAAGTACCTGTATACTATCCAGCTTATATTTGAAAAAGAAAGACGCCTATATTGTGACCCAAATCGGGAGATAGACGTTTATCTCCCCAAAATGAATAAATCGGTATAATCGAAAGCCGATTTTGGACGTTTTCAACTGCACTCCGTCGCGGATGCGGACAAAGTTGATGGGGGCATGTCAGAGGTGTGGCGAAGGCGGAACTGGGGCGTGGTTATCGGCCGAACAGAGATGGGCGCATTTCACCGATAATGGAAAAAAAGTATGCGTTTTTAGCTAGAATTTAGGACACTTTTCCTGGACCCTGTTTTTTTCACGAATAAGGCCCCAAAAAGTGCCATAAATGACCAGATGACCACCGGAAGGAATCGGGGATGACCTCCCCTGACTCCCCCAGTGGTCACTAACCCCCTCCCACCACAAAAAATGATGTTTCACAACTTTTTATTTTCACCCTCAAATGTCATACCCACCTCCCTGGCAGCAGTATGCAGGTCTCTGGAGCAGTTGTTAGGGGGTGCAGTGGACTTCAGGCAGGTGGATCCAGGCCCATCCCCCCCTACCTGTTACAATTGTGCTGCTTAATGCTTAGTCGTCCAACCCCCCAAACCCACTGTACCCACATGTAGGTGCCCCCCTTCACCCCTTAGGGCTATAGTAACGGTGTAGACTTGTGGGCAGTGGGTTTTGAGGGGGATTTGGGGGGCTCAACACACAAGGGAAGGGTGCTATGCACCTGGGAGCTCTTTTACCTTTTTTTTTGTTTTGTAAAAGTGCCCCCTAGGGTGCCCGATTGGTGTCCTGGCATGTGAGGGGGACCAGTGCACTATGAATCCTGGCCCCTCCCACAAACAAATGCCTTGGATTTATTCGTTTTTGAGCTGGGCGCTTTCATTTTCCATTATCACTGAAAAACAAAAACGCCCAGCTCACAAATTGTCGAATAAAACATGGACGTCTATTTTTTTCGAAAATACGGTTTGGTCCGCCCCTTCACGGACCCGTTCTCGGAGATAAACACCCATGGAGATAGATGTTTTCGTTCAATTATGCCCCTCCATGTAAACCACTTTGAATGTAGTTGCAAAAACCTCAGAAAGGCGGTATATACTACTACTACTACTACTTATCATTTCTATAGCGCAACTAGACGTACACAGCGCTGTTCACTTGAATCAAGTCCCATTTCCCTTTCCCTATTTGAGATTCTAAATGGAATGTTGAGATTCTGTTGCTACTATTTGAGATTCTACATGGAATGTTGCTATTCCACTTGCAACATTCCATGTAGAAGCCTTCCCTTGCAGATCAGCAATGCGGCTGCATAGGCTTCTGCAGGACGTCAGACTCACAGAAACAGAAGCCTGCGCGGCCACATTGTTGATCTGCAAGGGCAGGCTTCTACATGGAATGTTGCTAGTGGAGGAGTAGCCTAGTGGTTAGTGCAGTGCAGGGGCGTAGCTACGGGTGGGCCTGGGTGGGCCCAGGCCCACCCAATCTCGGCCCGGGCCCGCCCAGTCTTTTGCGACCCTCACCTTCCACGACGACGACGACGACTTCGTTTTTTTGCCCGCAGCAGCGAGCAGGCGTAAAAGCAGCAAGCAGCGAGCCAGTCTCGACTCCGTCCTTCACTTCCTGCCCTCTCAGCGTCCCGCCCGCCTGAAAGGAAATGACATCAGAGGAAGGCGGGACGGCACAGAGAGAGGGCAGGAAGCGAAGGACAGAGTCGAGACTGTCTCGCTGCTTGCTGCTTTTACGCTGCAACTTCGAGAGTGGAAGTGAGCCGCCAGCCCGCCCATCTAGTCCATTGTAAAGAAAGAAAGAAGCGATTTGGTTTCCACTCCTCCGCGCAGCCATCGCCATTCACTCAAAACACAGGGCAAGCAAACTTTTGAGCTGCTGCATCCACGTTGTCGTTCTTTTGAGGGGGGGCGGGGGAGACGCCAGATAGAATGGGGAAGGGGATTGAAATAAACAGGATGGGCAGGGGAGAGAGGAGAATTGCCGGACAACAGGGATTGATGGAGGGGGCAGGGGAGAGAAGAAATTTGCTGGAGATGGATGGAGGAGAAGGCAGGGGAGAATGGAGAGTTGCTGGACATGTATGGATGGAGAGGAGGGCAGGGGAAGGAGGAAAATTGCTGGACATGGATGGATGGAGGGGAAAGGGGAGAGAGGAAATTTGCTGGGTATGGATGGATGGAGGAGAGGGCAGGGGAGAATGGAGAGTTGCTGGACGGAGCGGAGGGCAGGGGAAGGAGGAGAATTGCTGGACATGGATAAATGGAGGGAAAAGGGGAGAGAGGAAATTTGCTGGAGATGGATGGATGGAGGAGAGGGCAGGGGAGAATGGAGAGTTGCTGGACGGAGTGGAGGGCAGGGGAAGGAGGAGAATTGCTGGACATGGATGGATGGAGGGAAAAGGGGAGAGAGGAAATTTGCTGGGTATGGATGGATGGAGGAGAGGGCAGGGGAGAATGGAGAGTTGCTGGACATGGATGGATGGAGAGGAGGGCAGGGGAGAGAATAGAAATTGCTGGACATGGAGCGGAGGGCAGGGGAAGGAGGAAAATTGCTGGACATGGATGGATGGAGAGGAAAGGGGAGAGAGGAAATTTGCTGGGTATGGATGGATGGAGGGGAGGGCAGAGGAGAGAGGAGAATTGCTGAACATGGATGGATGAATGCAGGGGACAGAGGACATTTGCTGGATATGGGTGGATGGAGGAGAGAGCAGGGGAGAATGGAGAGTTGCTGGATGGATCGATGGAGGGAGGGGAGAGAAGTCAGGGAGGAGATGTGCATGGATGGAGGGGAGGGAAGAGAGGAGAAATGCTGGAGATGGATGAAGTGGAGGGCAGGGAAGAGAAGGAAAAATGTTGGACAAGGATGGAGGGGAGGGAAGACAGAGGAAGTAGAAGCACATGGATGGAGGGGAGTAAGGAGAAATGCTGGATATGGATGGAGGAGAAACTGCTGAGTTTAAGGGCTGGTTTGGAACACCTTGAGGGCAGATACTGAAACTCGAGGAAGGATAGGGACAGGGCTACAGATGGTAGACAGGACGCATAAGGACACAGGAGGATGGTGGACATGGTGAGTGAAAAAATATCAAATGGAAAGAAGACACTGCATAAAACAGAAGACACTGGGACCAAAGCGAATAGAAAAACTAAATGATCAGACAACAAAGGTAGAAAAAAGTATTTTATTCAGAATTTATTAATTTGAATATGTCATCTTTTGGAAATGTGCATCTGTGATATTTTGCATGTAAGTTTCAATTTTTCTGGTATTACTGCATGCTGAGTCTGACTTCTTGAGTTAACTTTCCAGTTCAGTATTTTGCCTTCATATTTTTTGATCTTTAGTTCCTTGTGTCATGTCTGTTGTGTCATGTGTTTTTCATGTGTGATCAAGGTGCAGTATTCTGCTAGCATGTAGTATTTGCAGCTCTTTTTGTTTTGCTTTTTTTTTTTTTTTCACAAAGTAGTGTATTGGTGTTTTAGAGCCTAGTGTAATTACAGTTCTGCCTTTTCAAGCATAAGGTTGTAACTCATCCTGTCCTTGGAATTAGTGCTGTTATGGTTTAGTAAGGATATGAGTGTGTTTTTGCACAAGTTTGTGTATAGCATTTTGCAGTGGAGAGATTGTGGGATAATGTAATTATATTTAAAAATATCAATTTTTCCATTAAGTATGTATGTGGTTACACTGATGCAGGGCAGCTGTTGGGCATCAAGTGAATTCTAAGGCATTATTTTGTAGGATCCCAAGAGACACTACTCAAACTTATATAGACAGTGCGTGCCCACCCATATTAGCTCTGGGCCCACCCAAAATCTCAGGTCTGGCTATGCCACTGGTGCAGTGGACTTTGATCCTGGGGAACTGAGTTTGATTCCCACTGCAGCTCCTTGTGACTCTGGGCAAGTCACTTAACCCTCCATTGCCCCTGGTACAAAATAAGTACCTGAATACATGTAAACCATTTTCTAAATGGAATGTTGAGATTCTGTTCCTACTATTTGAGATTCTAGATGGAATGTTGCTACTATTTGAGATTCTACATGGAGTGTTGCTATTCCATTAGCAACATTCCATGTAGAAGCCTGCCCTTGCGCGGCTGCATTGCTGATCTGCAAGGGCAGGCTTCTACATGGAATGTTGCTAGTGGAGGAGTAGCCTAGTGGTTAGTGCAGTGGACCTTGATCCTGGGGAACTGAGTTTGATTCCCACTGCAGCTCCTTGTGACTCTGGGCAAGTCACTTAACCCTCTGTTGCCCCAGGTACAAATAAGTACCTGTATTTACTAAGTAAAGTGCTTTGAATGTAGTTGCAAAACCCACAGAAAGGCAGTATATTTGTTACATTTGTATCCCACATCTTCCCACCTATTTGCAGGCTCAAGTCCCATTTCCCTTTTCCTTAAATCCAGACCTGGGAAGAAGAAAGAAGGGGCAGTATAATGCCAGATAGAGAGCGCTCCACTTAATTAAGCCAGTATTTTTTACCCGTGGGTATCAAATTCCTTTTTTTGGGGGGGGGGGGGGGGGTTGTTGTTGCTTTTTTCCATGAGGCACCAGTTATATTGTGACCAGACAAAAATAAACTGAGACTGCAGGCAAAGATCCTTATCAAAATGGAACGAGTCTGATCAAGCCCTCTTTATGTGCAAATGTTGAAAGCAATAATGAAAGAGCCCTGAGGATGAAGCTTCCTTTTAAACTGAAAGGAAATATATTTAAGTCCCTCAGACTGACCACAGCTTTCTTCTTCCCACCATGAGCTGGTATCTGCTTTTCTGACACTACCAAAGCAAAAACAGCTTTGAAACTAAAAAGATTACAAACTGGACTGTCTAATGAGAGCCACGTTTCACACCGTGCGCCTCGGTACAGAATGCTACAAAGAGTCTTTCAGCAGTCAAAAGATATGTGCAGGCAGTAATGACAAGCTGTTTCCACAGACAAGGACAGAGAAACCCAAGGGAGATTGAATCGACAAGGAAAAAGGCCTGCTTTGAAAACTGCCTGGCATAACTTTCTGCCTCCTCTCCCCCAAAACTTTTCTAGTTAAGTAGACAAGTATTGCCATACTGAGACAGACCTAAGATTCATCAAGCCCAGCATCCTGTTCCCAACAGTGGCAAATCCAGGTTACAAGTACCTGGCAAGATCCTAAAAAGTACAATACATTTTATGCTGCTTATCCTAGAAATAAGTAGTGGATTTTCCCCAAGTCCATTTTATTAATGGCTTATCGAGTTTTTTTTTTTAAACCCCGCTAAGCTAACTGCTTTTACTACATTCTCTGGCAACGAATTCCAGAGTTTAATTACAGAGTTAATCTTTCTGTGCATGAAGGTGTTGGATACAAAGCCGTGGAGGCTTGCTGTTCTGAACTCCCTTGGAAGAGAAAACAAGTGGGGAAAACATGTAGAGGATGGCTCATGGAATTCTTTCCAATCTCTCTGCATGTGCATGTGTGTGTCAGTAACATAGCCAGAAGTCCATTTATGGATGGGCATTTCCTCTCTCCTCTCCTGTTAAAGTTAATAACTTGTCTGGCGGGAATGCCGAAGCCCTGCCAGTTGAAAATGTCCTCTCCCCAAGTCCCCCACCCCCTCCCCCAATGTTATCTGAGCAGCGAGGAAGTTGGCGTGCACTTTCAGCAGCCGATGTTGGCACTCCCTGAACTGAGCATGGGTGAGAGTGCCGGTATCGGCGCGTGGAAGCGTGCCACCAACTTTCCCACTGTCACATAGTAGGGTGGCTTAAGCAGCGGGCATCTTCAGCTAGCAGAGCTGGGGGCATAGGAGCCAACTTTTCAAAATTATTGGAGGTGCTAAGCCCAATGGAAATGACCCCTCCTTGAACACAAACAAGGAATTTTTCTCAATATTGGGGGTGCTCAAGCACCCACAGCACCCACAGAGTCGGCTCCAATGGCTGGGGGCACCTCCATCAGCTACACCAACCATGTGTGATGCTGCTGGGTGGGCCTGGACCAAAAATAGGTAACATAGTAGATGACGGCAGAAAAAGACCTGCACGGTCCATCCAGTCTGCCCAACAAGATAAACTCATATGTGCTACTTTTTCTGTATACCTTACCTTGATTTGTACCTGTCCTTTTCAGGGCACAGACCGTATAAGTCTACCCAGCACTATCCCCGCCTCCCAACCACCAGCCCCTTGATTTGTATCTGTCATTTTCAGGGCACAGACCGTATAAGTCTGCCCAGCACTATCCCCGCCTCCCAACCACCAGCCCTTCCTCCCACCACCGGCTCTGGCACAGACCGTATAAGTCTGCCCAGCACTATCCCCGTCTCCCAACCACCAGCCCCTCCTCCCACCACTGGTTCTGGCACAGACCATATAAGTCTGCCCAGCACTAACCCCGCCTCCCAACCACCAGTCCCGCCTCCCACCACCGGCTCTGGCACAGACCGTATAAGTCTGCCCAGCACTAACCCCGCCTCCCAACCACCAGTCCCGCCTCCCACCACCGGCTCTGGCACAGACCGTATAAGTCTGCCCAGCACCATCCCCGCCTCCCGCCACCGGCTCTGCCACCCAATCTCGGCTAAGCTCCTTAGGATCCATTCCTTCTGAACAGGATTCCTTTATGTTTATCCCACTCATGTTTGAATTACTGTTTTCGTTTCCACCACCTCCCGTGGGAGGGCATTCCAAGCATCCACTACTCTCTCCGTGAAAAAATACTTCCTGACATTTTTCTTGAGGTGGGACCCTGCTCACCCAGGCCCACTTGGTGAGTGTGTGTACGGGCGCGTGAGAGTGAGAGGAGCTAAGAAAGGAAGGTAGTTTGTTTTGGGGGGATTCTTGGGAGTATGTCTGTGTGTCTGAGCTCAGGAGAGGAGAGTCTGAAAGATGCAATTCCTTGGTCACTAGTTTATAAGGAATCAGTGTATGTATACTGCAACGGTTGGAACTGTTTCTCCCATACAAATGTATCAGGCCAATTTTTTTAGAGGGGGTTCATTTCTCTTGTGCTCACCCGCCAACACCACTACATGCAGAAACTTCACTTCTACAGCACAGAAACTTCCAGCAGATCAGCTCCCCTGTTCCTGTGACGAGCTGCCTTCCAGTCCTCCACTACCACCCCAATGGATGTTATAATGGGAAAGGGAAATGGGACTTGATATATCGCCTTTCTGAAGATTTTTGCAACTACATTCAAAGCGGTTTACATAGTAAATTCAGGTACTTATTTGTACCAGGGGCAATGGAGGGTTTAGTGACTTGCCCAGAGTCACAAGGAGCTGCAGTGGGAATCGAACTCAGTTCCCCAGGATCAAGGTCCACTGCACTAACCACTAGGCTACTCCTCCACTAGCAACATTCCATGTAGAAGCCTGACCTGGCGGATCACCAATGCGGCTGCGCAGGACGTCAGACTCACAGAAACAGAAGCCTGTGCGACTGCGTTGCTGATCTGCAAGGGCAGGCATCTACTGGAATAGCAACATTCCATGTAGAATCTCAAATAGTAGCAACAGAATCTCAATAGTAGCAACATTCCATCTAGAATCTCCAATAGTAGCAACATTCCATGTAGAAGCCTGCCCTTGCAGATCAGCAACGCGGCCGCACAGGCTTCTGTTTCTGTGAGTCTGACGTCCCGTGCAGGACGTCAGACTCGCAGAAACAGAAGCCTCCATTGCCCCTGGTACAGGCATTTGATTGTGCCGAAACATGGACCGTGTCGGGTCTTTTTGTCCAAGCAGCAAATAAAGCATCCTTTGAGCACCATTCCCTGTATTGGAGTGTCTATTGGCCAGCCTCTACTTTTGTTTGGTTGTACTGTCTAGAGGAAGGTTTTTCCTGTTTGCTGTGCCTGATCCTCGTATGGGTGTTTAGTCACCTTCTTCCGGAGATAGTCACATATGAGCAGGGTATGGGATGATGGGGGAGTTTGGGGGGATGGGGCAGGTTGGGGGTGGGGGGATAGTTGAAGGGGATAGATTCTTGGTGGTGGGGCAGTTTGCAGGGTTGGGGGGGGCTGTTACAAGTGAATAGTTTCTAAGGTGCAGGGGCAGTTGGGGTGGAGCAGTTCTGAGGGGTTAATTTCGGGAATGAAGGGGCAGTTTAGATATTTGGAAGAGTAGGGAATTCTACCTTTTAAACTGCATTGTCTTGTTCTCCGACTGCTACGTTTCACACTATCTGAAGCTGGAAATCCTTTTCCCATAGAACTGCATAGGGCCATACTTTGGGTTGCTCATTTCTTTGAACTTCTAATCTCATATGGTTCCAGTTTCAAACTTAGTGTGTCTTTGTACCAATTTTTCCTTACATCCCATGCCATTGATTTATCTAGGAATAGTCTAATATTTAGAACAGCAGGGCTGAGAAGTAGGGAAGCCTGGTTCAATTCCCACTGTGATTCCTTGTGATCTTGGGCAAGTCATTCATGCTAGGGGTTTTAGTGTGCACTAATGATTATTTGGAAGAGCCTACCACAAGGACTCAACCTGTGTCTCCACTTCTAGGCACGCATCAATCTAATGACAATTCTGGGCTCACTCACCCTTCCTTCTTTCCCCCTGGTTTTCCAGTTCCTTTTGTTCCTTCCCTGTCCTTTCCGCAATTTCTTATGTAGGTTATTATTATTATTAGCATTTGTATAGCGCTACTAGACACACACAGTGCTGAACACCTGATACAAAGAGATAGTCCCTGCTCAAAAGAGCTTACAATCTAAATAATACAGACAGACAAGACAGTTACGGGTGAGGGAAATACTGGGTGAGAAGGAAGGAAGGGACAAGGGGAGGGCAGCTGAGTAGTGGCTAGGAGCTAAAAGCAGTGGTGAAAAGGTGGGTTTTTAGCATAGATTTGAAAACAGGTAGAGATGGAGCTAGACGTATAGGCTCAGGAAGTCTATTCCAGGCATAGGGTGCCGCGAGGGAAAAGGGACGAAGCCTGGAGTTAGCGGTGGGGGAGAAGGGAGAAATTAAATATGACCAAAACCGAGCTTCTCATTTTCCCCCCCAAACCCACCTCCCCGCTCCCCCCGTTTTCTATTTCTGTTGATGGCTCTCTCATTCTCCCTGTCTCCTCAGCTTGAAACCTTGGGGTCATCTTTGACTCTTCTCTCTCCTTCTCTGCTCATATCCAGCAGATCGCCAAGACCTGTCGCTTCTTTCTTTACAACATCCGTAAAATCCGCCCCTTTCTTTCCGAGCACTCTACCAAAACCCTCATCCACACCCTTGTCACCTCTCGTTTAGACTACTGCAATCTGCTTCTTGCTGGCCTCCCACTTAGTCACCTCTCCCCTCTCCAGTTGGTTCAAAACTCTGCTGCCCGTCTTATCTTCCGCCAGGGTCGCTTTACTCATACTACCCCTCTCCTCAAGATCCTTCACTGGCTCCCTATCCGTTTTCGCATCCTGTTCAAGCTTCTTCTACTAACCTATAAATGTACTCACTCTGCTGCTCCCCAGTATTTCTCCACACTCGTCCTTCCCTACACCCCTTCCATGGATAAATCCTTCTTATCTGTTCCCTTCTCCACTACTGCCAACTCCAGACTTCGCGCCTTCTGTCTCGCTGCACCCTACGCCTGGAATAAACTTCCTGAGCCCCTACGTCTTGCCCCATCCTTGTCCACCTTTAAATCTAGACTGAAAGCCCACCTCTTTGACATTGCTTTTGACTCGTAACCACTTGTAACCACTCGCCTCCACCTACCCTCCTCTCTTCCTTCCCGTTCACGTTAATTGATTTGATTTGCTTACTTTATTCTTTGTCTATTAGATTGTAAGCTCTTTGAGCAGGGACTGTCTTTCTTCTATGTTTGTGCAGCGCTGCGTATGCCTTGTAGCGCTATAGAAATGCTAAATAGTAGTAGTAGTAGTAGTAGTAAGGGGGACGACAAGAGAGATTTGTCCAGTGAGCAGAGTTCACGGAGAGGAATGTAGGGAGAGATGAGAGTGGAGAGGTAAAGGGGGGGCTTGTATTAGTTTAATTCACTGGATTGGCGTTTGCCATGACTGTGCGATGTAAGCCACATTGAGCCTGACACAGTTGGGAAAATGTGGGATATCAATGTGATAATAAATAAATTAGCATGCACCAAATGCTAGAGACACCCATAGAAAGATATGGGCATCTCTAATGTTCCTACAACCCTCTATTGCCTCAGGTACAAACTTAGATTGTGAACCCTCCAGGGACAGGGAAATACCCAGTGTACCTGAATGTAACTCACCTTCAGCTACTACTAAAAATGGGTGTGAATGAACTACATCCAAGAAACTGGGACCCCTCCCATAGAAATGCACTGGGTCATTTTTCAAGGAGGCATATTTCTCTGGAACACACAGTCCCAATCTGGCCCATTTTCAAACTCATTGTGTATTTTTACAAGGGATTCTCCCCTTCCTTTCTGAATACGCTGCTAGAACCCTTATCCACACCCTTGTCGACTCTCGCTTGGACTATTGCAATTTACTTCTCACTGGTCTTTCTGTTCAGCCATCTCTCTCCTCTCCAATCTGTCCAAAATTCTGCGGCACGACTTGTTTTCCGCCAGAATCGTTATGCCCACACTAGCCCGCTCCTCAAGTCACTTCACTGGCTCCCTGTCCACTTCCGCATTCAGTTTAAACTTCTCTTACTGACCCTTAAATGCATCCACCTGCAGCCCCCCATTACCTCTCCACTCTCATCTTTCCCTACATTCCTCCCCGTGAACTCCACTCACTGGACAACTCTCTCTTGTCGTCCTCCTTCTCCTCCACTGCTAACTCCAGGCTTCGCTCCTTTTCTCTCACGGCACCTTATGCCTGGAATAGACTTCCTGAACCTGTACGTCTAGCTCCATCTCTACCTGTTTTCAAATCTGTGCTGAAAACCCACCTTTTCACTGCTGCTTTTAGCTCCTAGCCACTACCCAATTGCCCTACCCTTGTCCCTTCCTTCCTTCTCACCCATTACTTCTTCACTCGTAACTGTCTTGTCTGTCTGTATTATTTAGATTGTAAGCTCTTTCGAGCAGGGACTGTCTCTTTGTGTCAGGTGTTCAGTGCTGCGTGCGTCTGGTAGCGCTATACAAATGCTATTAATAATAATACCAAGTTTCATCCCTTTCCATTACATTTTTGGAAAGTTATTTTGCCTCAGACAGACAGATACTCTTTTTCCTTTCATTTAATTTTTATTGAATTTTCAGTTATAAAAGTATATTAAAAACATGTAAAAATATACATAAATTGTGTACAGTGTATGGATTAACAAACAAACATGATTGCTGTTTATAAAAACATGCTAATTAGCCTTAACAATAAACATACTGAAATAGTTATGTAATGGGGACCATATTTTCTGAGACTGAGAAATGTTGTGAATGCGAACAGCATTCTCAGTTTCATATTTACCAATCGCACATAGATGTGACCACCATTCAAATATGGTCAATTTGCTACTGTCTTTCCAGTGAACAACAATTAAAATGTGTTGCTATAGGCACCATAATATTGAATAATTTATCCAGTTTATCAGGTATAATGATATCAGGACATGACAGACATTCTTAATCCTTTTTACATAATTTCTTTCAACTTCTGTTGGGTTGGAAAGAATAACAATAGGAAGAAACAGCACCATACCAAAGGCTGTGTGGGCAGTATGAATACACAGGGTGCAAATACATAGTAACATAGTAACGTGAGTAACATAGTAGATGACAGCAGAGAAATACCTGTACAGTCCATCCAGTCTGCCCAACAAGATAAACTCATATGTACTACTTTAAGTGTATACCTGACCTTCATTTGTATCTGCCATTTTCAGGGCACAGACCGTAGAAGTCTGCCCAGCACAAGCCCCGCCTCCCACCACCGGGTGGGAAAATGTGGGATGCAAATGTTACAATCTCCGCTAAGCTTCTGATGATCCATTCCTTCTGAACCGGATTTCTTTATGTTTATCCCACGCATTTTTTAATTCCGTTACCGTTTTCATCTCCACCACCTCCCGCGGGAGGGCATTCCAAGTATCCACCACGCTCTCCGTGAAAAAATACTTCCTGACATTTTTCTTGAGTCTGCCCCCCTTCAATCTCATTTCATGTCCTCTAGTTCTACCACCTTCCCATCTCTGGAAAAGGTTCGTTTGCGGATTAATACCTTTCAAATATTTGAACATCTGTATCATATCACCCCTGTTTCTCCTTTCCGGTATACATGTTCAGGTCAGCAAGTCTCTCCTCATATGTCTTGTAACGCAAATCCCATACCATTTTTGTAGCTTTTCTTTGCACCGCTTCAATTCTTTTTACGTCCTTAGCTCCTCCAAAACTGAACACAATACTCAAGGTGGGGCCTCACCAACGACTTATACAGGGGCATCAACACCTCCTTTCTTCTGCTGGTCACACATCTCTCAATACAGCCTAGCAACCTTCTAGCTACAGTCACCGCCTAGTCACACTGATTCGTCACCTTCAGATCCTCAGATACTATCACCCCAAGATCCCTCTCCCCGTCTGTACATATCAGACTCTCACCGCCTAACACATACGTCTCCCATGGATTTCTACTCCCTAAGTGCATCACTTTGCATTTCTTCGCATTGAATCTTAATTGCCACACCTTAGACCATTCTTCTAGCTTCCGCAGATCCTTTTTCATGTTTTCCACTTCCTCCTAGGTGTCCACTCTGTTACAAATCTTAGCATCATTCCGCAAAAAGGCAAACTTTACCTTCTAACCCTTCGGCAATGTCACTCACAAATATATTGAACAGAATCGGCCCCAGCACCGATCCCTGAGGCACTACACTGCTCACCTTTCCCTCATCCAAGCAAATTCCATTAACCACCACCCTCTGGCGTCTGTCCGTAAACCAGTTCCTAATCCAGTTCACCACGTCGGGTCCTATCTTCAGCCTGTCAAGTTTATTCAAGAGCTTCCAACCCCCTCCCCCCCCCCCCCCCCATCTCCTCTCATTGGTAGGCTGGAGAGGGGAGCTTTATATATTTATTTATGCATTCTTGTATTCCACTGTTATCCAAAAACAAATTTCAGTTCAAAGTGGCATACATTTTACATTATTAAGTGAGAATTACAATAGTATGCCCATTGTACATTGATAGTCTGTATATTTGTCTGTAGAATTTTCAGAAAGGTAGCTTTGAGGAGGTAGGAGGATAATTTTTGTAGTTGTCTGAAGGGTATTGATGAGTTGATTCATAGAGGTGGTATATTGATCAGAAGCGGAGCCAGGTTAAAGGCGCGGGGGGAGCGAGAGCGGACTTCCACCGGTGCCGGCGTGTGTTTTAAATACAACACATTGAGTAAAAAGTAGGCGCCGGCGGAAGTCCGCTCTCGCTCCCCCCGCGCCTTTAACCTGGCTCCGCTTCTGATCAATATACCACCTCTATGAATCAACTCATCAATACCCTTCAGACAACTACAAAAACGTTTGGGGGCATGGCCGCTCCCCTGGCGCCCCCCCCCCCCCCCCCCCCCAGCTACTGATATTGATTTTTGAGGAGGTAGGACAATGATTTATGTAGTCGTCTGAAGGTATTGATGAGGCATCGGTGTGCCTACATTTAGACGCACTCACTTAAGCAATTTGGAGTATTCTATAAGGTGTTTGTGTTCGTAGGAGATACACCCACGCTCCGCCTGAGTATACGGCCCCTTTACAGTTATGCATTATCCAGAAGATTCTGGATAAAGGCCACTTCATCCAATGTGAACACAATGCGTAAGCCTGATTTAAATCACAGACACATAGAGACATTAGAAAGATTTACAATTTGATTATACAGTTATAATACTGTAATACTCATGCCTGGAATAGACTTCCCGAGCCTGTGCGTCTGGCCCCCTCTTTGGCCGTTTTCAAGTCCAAACTTAAAGCCCACCTCTTTTCCACTACTTTTGACTCCTAACCACTACTCACTTGCCCTGTCCTTTAACCTCACCTATTTATTCCCTTACCCTTATTTGTTGTGTCTGTTTGTCTTATTTAGATTGTGAGCTCTTTGAGCAGGGACTGTCTTTTTGTATATGGTGTACAGCGCTGCGTATGCCTTGTAGCGCTATAGAAATGATAAATAGTAGTAGTAGTAGTAGTAGTATGCATTATAACACTGTAGTAACATGAGCGAGGGCGGGCCTGGAGCCTTGAAAAACCACAACCACACCGAGGTTTAAATGTGAAATAAAAATGACTTTATTTATTTGCAGGGAAATGGGTGACCAGGAGAAAACGAACACATTGATAGGGATGCGATGTTGATATAGGTATGACGACAATGGTTTGTCGCATAGCTCTATATGGTCCTGGGGAGAAACCTGCATTCCTCTTACGCTCATGCCTTACCTTTCCAAGTTTGAAGCTGTCATACAGTTCCGATACCAGTTAGCCAGCCCCTCTCAGAAGAGAATGAACACAGTAGCTTTAGACTCTTGATGAATGAAAAATCCCAATTCCTCCTGCTTCACATGTCTCAGTTCCACTTTGCATACATTTCAGAGCTCCTTCTGTGACAGTCATTAATTTGGTCTGTCTTGCTTCCACAAAGCAATTTATTTTCTGAACTAGGCAGAGTCACCTCATTAACACATTTCCCTGAACAAATACCCCCTAGGATTTGTCCTGTGGCTGATGAGGCTTTGTATTGCATGGGTGAGTGAGCAGGCTCTGTCATCTCCACGTCTTGCAGCTGAATCCTGAGCCCTATACGTAAGCCTGAAAAGGACACAGATTGGGGTAAATTCTATATATGGTGCCAAAAACATTGGAGCCGAAAAAGCGCTATTCTATAAAACACGCTTAAAAGTTGGGCGCAGTTTGCAGAATAGCGCTTATGCCAGGGAATCGCAGTAAGTGCTCCCCTCCCCTCCAAAATGGCTGCGCGGTAAGTGGCCATTTCTTCTTCTAAAAATAGAGACAGCAATTAAATGAATCTCAGACGGTAAAGTATTCCACATTCTTGCACCCTGAAATGAAAAAGAACGCTCCCAGAATGCTTTCTGATTCATCCCTCTGACTGAGGGAAGATCAAGCAATAGTGTCTTTGAACTTCTCAAGTCAGGTCTATTCTTTGAAAATAGGAGCAAGCCTCCAATCATACCTGAATTTAATCCTTCAAAACATTTATAAATCTAACAAGCAATTTTAAAATAAATACGAGGTTCTATTCTCAACCAGTGTAATTCTTTTTGAAAAGGAGTAACCACATTCTCGTTCTGAAAATCAGTCTGACAATAGTATTTTGTAGAAGCTGTTGTCAGCAGTCATTGTCTAGGTATGGTCCCGGGTCCAGTCCGTAGAGGCAGTGAGTTTTCAATAATGCACAATCCACACGGGTTTGGATAGAAAGTATATTATATTTGCATATATATAGGCTCACAGCACTTAGTACAGATAAATATTGCAATGCTGTATCTGGGGGTGTGTTTAGATGAGAATCAACGAGAGAAAAGTAAGAATGGGGGTGTGCAGGGAAAGAGAGCCTAAGAAAGCAGAGCCATGTGCTTTGAGAGAGAAAGCTTTGGGGTAGGGCTAAAGGAGAAAGGGGGGCCAGTGCCAGGGGCTCTGGTGGCTGGATATGGGGGTGTGCAGAGACAGAGAAAGGAAGCAAGCAAGAGCAGAGCCATGTGCTCTGCTTTATATTTATATATATATCTAACAGGAACAGAGAGGGATCAAATAACTTCTTTTCTTCCCAGCCTTTTGTTATCAGCTCTTTCCTTTGCAACCTCCAGTTTAATTTCCTGATGTAAGGAAGGTGAGCATTTTCACAGGTTTTAGTCTTTGAAGTCCCTAGTTTTGGAGCCTCTCTGTCTGGCTTTCCTTGTTCTCGGAGAGCCCTGCTCCCAGATGTCCAGAGAGGACAAAGGTATGTTAATTAGGGGTACTTGCAAAAACAAAGGGCTAGCAGGCAGCTGGGCACGGCACCATTTGGTCCATCTGCCATCCTCAGTGCTTTCTGAGGGAGGGGGGAGTTCTCAGAAGCTGGTTTCATATTAATCCTGACATCCAGCAATCCTGACAGTTGTAATCTCTTCTGTTGTTGCTTATTTATTGCACAGTCCAAATGACCAAAGCCCTGTTTCACTGTGACAGAGCTCCTTGTGGAGACAGCGTTCTTTTGTCTGTGCTTTGTTTTGCACTTCTACTTTCCGTTTCAATTGTGCTGAAGTTTCACATTACCCGACCCCTGAAGAAGGCTTTTTGCCAAAACACGGACCATGTCAAGTCCTAATAAACTTGATTTTAAGCTCCTACTGATTTGTTGGGCTGGTTATTTGGACTTGGTCTTCTTCCACCCCTGGTTTGGCTTGCTTGTACTTTTGTGGAAGGTGTGGACCTCTTTTTTTTTCCCCTGGTTGCTTATTTATTGCACAGTATAATAAGTTACAATAATCCAAAAAAGGTAAGAGAACTGCCTGAACAATAGTACTAAAACTTACCGGATTTAATGAGGCTCTAATTACCCTCAATTTATGCAAAGTAAAGACAAACTTTTTTTTACCAAATTATTAATTTGATGTTCACAGGACAACTTAGAATCCAATGTTATCCCCAATACTCTAAACTTCGGGGGTCTTTTACTAAAGCTTAGCTCGAGTTATCTGCAGCAGGTCCCATTTTATTTCTATGGGCTCTGCTGCAGATAACAAGCTAAGCTTTAGTAAAAGACCTCCTTAGAGCCCTGTTTACTAAGCTGCACTGTATTTATTTTATTTATTTATTTATCACATTTGTATCCTGCATTTACCCACTAAAAGCAGGCTCAATGCAGCTTACATAGTAATAGGTAACACAGAATTTTGTTATGTAAAGTAGGAAATGGAGGAGTGGCCTAGTGGTTAGGGTGGTGGACTTTGGTCCTGGGGAACTGAGGAACTGAGTTGGATTCCCACTTCAGGCACAGGCAGCTCCTCTTCTGACTCTGGGCAAGTCACTTAACCCTCCATTGCCCCATGTAAGCCGCATTGAGCCTGCCATGAGTGGGAAAGCGCAGGGTACAAATGTAACAAAAATAAAATAGATACTATTGGAGATTCTACATGGAATGTTGCTACTGTTGGAGATTCTACATGGAATGTTGCTATTCCACTAGCAACATTCCATGTATAAGGCTGCGCAGGACGTCAGACTCACAGAAGCAGAAGCCTGCGCGGCCACATTGGTGATCTGCAAGGGCCGCCTTCTACATGGAATGTTGCTAGTGGAATAGCAACATTCCATGTAGAATCTCAAATAGTAGCAACAGTGGAGGAGTGGCCTAGTGGTTAGGGTGGTGGACTTTGGTCCTGAGGAACTGAGTTTGATTCCCACTTCAGGCACAGGCAGCTCCTTGTGACTCTGGGCAAGTCACTTAACCCTCCATTGCCCCATGTAAGCCGCATTGAGCCTTCCATGAGTGGGAAAGCGCAGGGTACAAATGTAACAAAAATAAAATAGATACTATTGGAGATTCTACATGGAATGTTGCTACTATTGGAGATTCTACTTGGAATGTTGCTATTCCACTAGCAACATTCCATGTAGAAGGCTGCACAGGCTTCTGTTTCTGTGAGTCTGACAGACTCACAGAAGCAGAAGCCTGCATGGCCACATTGGTGATCTGCAAGGGCCGACTTCTACATGGAATGTTGCTAGTGGAATAGCAACATTCCATGTAGAATCTCAAATAGTAGCAACAGTGGAGGAGTGGCCTAGTGGTTAGGGTGGTGGACTTTGGTCCTGAGGAACTGAGTTCGATTCCCACTTCAGGCACAAGCAGCTCCTTGTGATTCTGGGTAACTCACTTAACCCTCCATTGCCTGCTGCATTGAGCCTGCCGTAAGTGGGAAAGCGTGGGGTACAAATGTAACAACAACAAAAAAAATTTAAGTATAACATAGTAATAGGATGGATGGGTAGGTAGAGACAGGTGATAGAGAGGAAGGTAAGGTGAGAGATAGAGTCTGAGTCAATGTCGTTTTCTCTTCGGTATATGTAAGGTAGATGGGTTCATAAGATTAATCTGGGTCCTTTGGGTAGGCTTGCTTAAATAAATGGGTTTTTAGTGCTTTCCTGAATGGTAGGTGGTCATGGATTGCACGCTAGCGTTTTTAGAACTCGCTAATGCTAGAGACACCCATACATTTTTATTTTATTTATTTATTACATTTGTACCCCGCTCTTTCCCACATACAACAGGTTCAATGCGGCTTACGTAGTAAATAGAATTATAAAGTATTAGATGGAGAATGATATAAACATAGTAGTACTAAGGTTCAAGAATATGTGAATTAAACATGGAAAGGTAAATGAGGCAAGATAGAGAAAAGGAAAGAGTATGGTGTAAGGCAGTGGTGTAGCTACGTGGGGCCAGGCCCCCATAGATTTGGCCCTGGACCCCCCTGCCGACGACCTTCTCGACCCCCCCCTCCCACCGCCAACCCGCCATCGCTGTCACCTTTGCCTGCCTTTGCTGGCGGGAGATCCCAACCCCCGCCAGCCGAGGTCCTCTTCTTCCCACAAAAGGCTTCCTTCTGTTTCTGACGTCCTGCACTTACAATGTGCTGGACATCAGACTCACAGAGCGAAGCCTTGCAGATCAGCTGATCTGCAAGGCTTCGTTCTGTGAGTCTGACGTCCTGCACGTACAACGTGCAGGATGTCAGAAACAGAAGGAAGCCTTTTGTGGGAAGAAGAGGACCTCGGCTGGCGGGGGTTGGGATCTCCCGCCAGCAAAGGCAGGCAAAGGTGACAGCGATGGCGGGTTGGCGGTGGGAGGGGTGGGGTCGAGAAGGTCGTCGGCAGGGGGGTCCAGGCCAAATCTATGGGGGCCTGGCCCCCGTAGCTACACCACTGCCTTACACCATACTCTTTCCTTTTCTCTATCTTGCCTCATTTACCTTTCCATGTTTAATTCACATATTCTTGAACCTTAGTACTACTATGTTTATACATTCTCCATCTAATACTTTATAATTCTATTTACTACTAAGCCGCATTGAACCTGTTGTATGTGGGAAAGAGCGGGGTACAATGTTAAAATAAATAAAATAAAAATGTATGGGTGTCTCTAGCATTAGCGAGTTCTAAAAACGCTAGCGTGCAATCCATGACCACCTACCATTCAGGAAAGCACTAAAACCCATTTATTTAAGCAAGCCTACCCAAAGGACCCAGATTAATCTTATGAACCCATCTACCTTACATATACCGAAGAGAAACGACATTGACTCAGACTCTATCTCTCACCTTACCTTCTCTCTATCACCTGTCTCTACCTACCCATCCATCCTATTACTATGTTATACTTAAATTTTTTTTTGTTGTTGTTACATTTGTACCCCACGCTTTCCCACTTACGGCAGGCTCAATGCAGCAGGCAATGGAGGGTTAAGTGAGTTACCCAGAATCACAAGGAGCTGCTTGTGCCTGAAGTGGGAATCGAACTCAGTTCCTCAGGACCAAAGTCCACCACCCTAACCACTAGGCCACTCCTCCACTGTTGCTACTATTTGAGATTCTACATGGAATGGCTATTCACTAGCAACATTCCATGTGAAGTCGGCCCTTGCAGAGCACCAATGTGGCCATGCAGGCTTCTGCTCTGTGAGTCTGTCAGACTCACAGAAACAGAAGCCTGTGCAGCCTTCTACATGGAATGTTGCTAGTGGAATAGCAACATTCCAAGTAGAATCTCCAATAGTAGCAACATTCCATGTAGAATCTCCAATAGTATATTTTATTTTTGTTACATTTGTACCTGCGCTTTCCCACTCATGGAAGGCTCATGCGGCTACATGGGCAATGGAGGGTTAATGACTTGCCCAGAGTCACAAGAGCTGCCTGTGCCTGAAGGGAATCAAACTCAGTTCCTCAGGACCAAAGTCCACCACCCTAACCACTAGGCCACTCCTCCACTGTTGCTACTATTTGAGATTCTACATGGAATGTTGCTATTCCACTAGCAACATTCCATGTAGAAGGCGGCCCTTGCAGATCACCAATGTGGCCGCGCAGGCTTCTGCTTCTGTGAGTCTGACGTCCTGCGCAGCCTTATACATGGAATGTTGCTAGTGGAATAGCAACATTCCATTAGAATCTCCAACAGTAGCAACATTCCATGTAGAATCTCCAATAGTATCTATTTTATTTTTGTTACATTTGTACCCCGCGCTTTCCCACTCATGGCAGGCTCAATGCGGCTTACATGGGGCAATGGAGGGTTAAGTGACTTGCCCAGAGTCAGAAGAGGAGCTGCCTGTGCCTGAAGTGGGAATCCAACTCAGTTCCTCAGTTCCCCAGGACCAAAGTCCACCACCCTAACCACTAGGCCACTCCTCCATTTCCTACTTTACATAACAAAATTCTGTGTTACCTATTACTAGTAAGCTGCATTGAGCCTGCTTTTAGTGGGTAAATGCAGGATACAAATGTGATAAATAAATAAATAAAATAAATACAGTGCAGCTTAGTAAACAGGGCTCTAAGGAGGTCTTTTACTAAAGCTTAGCTTGTTATCTGCAGCAGAGCCCATAGAAAAAAATGGGACCTGCTGCAGATAACTCGAGCTAAGCTTTAGTAAAAGACCCCGAAGTTTAGAGTATTGGGGATAACATTGGATTCTAAGTTGTCCTGTGAACATCAAATTAATAATTTGGTAAAAAAAAGTTTGTCTTTACTTTGCATAAATTGAGGGTAATTAGAGCCTCATTAAATCCGGTAAGTTTTAGTACTATTGTTCAGGCAGTTCTCTTACCTTTTTTGGATTATTGTAACTTATTATACTGTGCAATAAATAAGCAACCAGGGGAAAAAAAAAGAGGTCCACACCTTCCACAAAAGTACAAGCAAGCCAAACCAGGGGTGGAAGAAGACCAAGTCCAAATAACCAGCCCAACAAATCAGTAGGAGCTTAAAATCAAGTTTATTAGGACTTGACATGGTCCGGTTTTGGCAAAAAGCCTTCTTCAGGGGTCGGGTAATGTGAAACTTCAGCACAATTGAAACGGAAAGTAGAAGTGCAAAACAAAGCACAGACAAAAGAACGCTGTCTCCACAAGGAGCTCTGTCACAGTGAAACAGGGCTTTGGTCATTTGGACTGTGCAATAAATAAGCAACAACAGAAGAGATTACAACTGTCAGGATTGCTGGATGTCAGGATTAATATGAAACCAGCTTCTGAGAACTCCCCCCTCCCTCAGAAAGCACTGAGGATGGCAGATGGACCAAATGGTGCCGTGCCCAGCTGCCTGCTAGCCCTTTGTTTTTGCAAGTACCCCTAATTAACATACCTTTGTCCTCTCTGGACATCTGGGAGCAGGGCTCTCCGAGAACAAGGAAAGCCAGACAGAGAGGCTCCAAAACTAGGGACTTCAAAGACTAAAACCTGTGAAAATGCTCACCTTCCTTACATCAGGAAATTAAACTGGAGGTTGCAAAGGAAAGAGCTGATAACAAAAGGCTGGGAAGAAAAGAAGTTATTTGATCCCTCTCTGTTCCTGTTAGATATATATAAATATAAAGCAGAGCACATGGCTGCTCTTGCTTGCTTCCTTTCTCTGTCTCTGCACACCCCCATATCCAGCCACCAGAGCCCCTGGCACTGGCCCCCCTTTCTCCTTTAGCCCTACCCCAAAGCTTTCTCTCTCAAAGCACATGGCTCTGCTTTCTTAGGCTCTTTCCCTGCACCCCCATTCTTACTTTTCTCTCGTGATTCTCATCTAAACACCCCCAGATACAGCATTGCAATATTTATCTGTACTAAGTGCTGTGAGCCTATATATGCAAATATAATATACTTTCTATCCAAACCCGTGTGGATTGTGCATTATTGAAACTCACTGCCTCTACGGACTGGACCGGGACCATACCTAGACAATGACTGCTGACAACAGCTTCTACAAAATACTATTGTCAGACTGATTTTCAGAACGAGAATGTGGTTACTCCTTTTCAAAAAGAATTACACTGGTTGAGAATAGAACCTCGTATTTATTTTAAAATTGCTTGTTAGATTTATAAATGTTTTGAAGGATTAAATTCAGGTATGATTGGAGGCTTGCTCCTATTTTCAAAGAATAGACCTGACTTGAGAAGTTCAAAGACACTATTGCTTGATCTTCCCTCAGTCAGAGGGATGAATCAGAAAGCATTCTGGGAGCGTTCTTTTTCATTTCAGGGTGCAAGAATGTGGAATACTTTACCGTCTGAGATTCATTTAATTGCTGTCTCTATTTTAGAAGAAGAAATGGCCACTTACCGCGCAGCCATTTGGAGGGGAGGGGAGCACTTACTGCGATTCCCTGGCATAAGCGCTATTCTGCAAACTGCGCCCAACTTTTAAGCGTGTTTTATAGAATAGCGCTTTTTCGGCTCCAATGTTTTGGCACCATATATAGAATTTACCCCAATCTGTGTCCTTTTCAGGCTTACGTATAGGGCTCAGGATTCAGCTGCAAGACGTGGAGATGACAGAGCCTGCTCACTCACCCATGCAATACAAAGCCTCATCAGCCACAGGACAAATCCTAGGGGGTATTTGTTCAGGGAAATGTGTTAATGAGGTGACTCTGCCTAGTTCAGAAAATAAATTGCTTTGTGGGAAGCAAGACAGACCAAATTAATGACTGTCACAGAAGGAGCTCTGAAATGTATGCAAAGTGGAACTGAGACATGTGAAGCAGGAGGAATTGGGATTTTTCATTCATCAAGAGTCTAAAGCTACTGTGTTCATTCTCTTCTGAGAGGGGCTGGCTAACTGGTATCGGAACTGTATGACAGCTTCAAACTTGGAAAGGTAAGGCATGAGCGTAAGAGGAATGCAGGTTTCTCCCAGGACCATATAGAGCTATGCGAACAAACCATTGTCGTCATACCTATATCAACATCGCATCCCTATCAATGTGTTCGTTTTTCTCTGGTCACCCATTTCCCTGCAAATAAATAAAGTCATTTTATTTCACATTTAAACCTCGGTGTGGTTGTGGTTTTTCAAGGCTCCAGGCCCGCCCTCGCTCATGTTACTACAGTGTTATAATGCATACTACTACTATACTACTATTATCATTCTATAGCGCTACAAGGCATACGCAGCGCTGTACACCATATACAAAAAGACAGTCCCTGCTCAAAGAGCTCACAATCTAAATAAGACAAACAGACCAACAAATAAGGGTAAGGGAATAAATAGGTGAGGTTAAAGGACAGGGCAAGTGAGTAGTGGTTAGGAGTCAAAAGTAGTGGAAAAGAGGTGGGCTTTAAGTTTGGACTTGAAAACGGCCAAGAGGGGGCCAGACGCACAGGCTCGGGAAGTCTATTCCAGGCATGAGTATTACAGTATTATAACTGTATAATCAAATTGTAAATCTTTCTAATGTCTCTATGTGTCTGTGATTTAAATCAGGCTTACGCATTGTGTTCACATTGGATGAAGTGGCCTTATCAGAATCTTCTGGATAATGCATAACTGTAAAGGGGCCGTATACTCAGGCGGAGCGTGGGTGTATCTCCTACGAACACAAACACCTTATAGAATACTCCAAATTGCTTAAGTGAGTGCGTCTAAATGTAGGCACACCGATGCATCATCAATACCTTCAGACGACTACATAAATCATTGTCCTACCTCCTCAAAAATCAATATCAGTAGCGGGGGGGGGGGGGGGGGGCGCCAGGGGGGCGGCCCTGCCCCCAAACGTTTTTGTAGTTGTCTGAAGGGTATTGATGAGTTGATTCATAGAGGTGGTATATTGATCAGAAGCGGAGCCAGGTTAAAGGCGCGGGGGGAGCGAGAGCGGACTTCCACCGGTGCCGGCGTGTGTTTTAAATACAACACATTGAGTAAAAAGTAGGCGCCGGCGGAAGTCCGCTCTCGCTCCCCCCGCGCCTTTAACCTGGCTCCGCTTCTGATCAATATACCACCTCTATGAATCAACTCATCAATACCCTTCAGACAACTACAAAAACGTTTGGGGGCATGGCCGCTCCCCTGGCGCCCCCCCCCCCCCCCCCCCCCAGCTACTGATATTGATTTTTGAGGAGGTAGGACAATGATTTATGTAGTCGTCTGAAGGTATTGATGAGGCATCGGTGTGCCTACATTTAGACGCACTCACTTAAGCAATTTGGAGTATTCTATAAGGTGTTTGTGTTCGTAGGAGATACACCCACGCTCCGCCTGAGTATACGGCCCCTTTACAGTTATGCATTATCCAGAAGATTCTGGATAAAGGCCACTTCATCCAATGTGAACACAATGCGTAAGCCTGATTTAAATCACAGACACATAGAGACATTAGAAAGATTTACAATTTGATTATACAGTTATAATACTGTAATACTCATGCCTGGAATAGACTTCCCGAGCCTGTGCGTCTGGCCCCCTCTTTGGCCGTTTTCAAGTCCAAACTTAAAGCCCACCTCTTTTCCACTACTTTTGACTCCTAACCACTACTCACTTGCCCTGTCCTTTAACCTCACCTATTTATTCCCTTACCCTTATTTGTTGTGTCTGTTTGTCTTATTTAGATTGTGAGCTCTTTGAGCAGGGACTGTCTTTTTGTATATGGTGTACAGCGCTGCGTATGCCTTGTAGCGCTATAGAAATGATAAATAGTAGTAGTAGTAGTAGTAGTATGCATTATAACACTGTAGTAACATGAGCGAGGGCGGGCCTGGAGCCTTGAAAAACCACAACCACACCGAGGTTTAAATGTGAAATAAAAATGACTTTATTTATTTGCAGGGAAATGGGTGACCAGGAGAAAACGAACACATTGATAGGGATGCGATGTTGATATAGGTATGACGACAATGGTTTGTCGCATAGCTCTATATGGTCCTGGGGAGAAACCTGCATTCCTCTTACGCTCATGCCTTACCTTTCCAAGTTTGAAGCTGTCATACAGTTCCGATACCAGTTAGCCAGCCCCTCTCAGAAGAGAATGAACACAGTAGCTTTAGACTCTTGATGAATGAAAAATCCCAATTCCTCCTGCTTCACATGTCTCAGTTCCACTTTGCATACATTTCAGAGCTCCTTCTGTGACAGTCATTAATTTGGTCTGTCTTGCTTCCCACAAAGCAATTTATTTTCTGAACTAGGCAGAGTCACCTCATTAACACATTTCCCTGAACAAATACCCCCTAGGATTTGTCCTGTGGCTGATGAGGCTTTGTATTGCATGGGTGAGTGAGCAGGCTCTGTCATCTCCACGTCTTGCAGCTGAATCCTGAGCCCTATACGTAAGCCTGAAAAGGACACAGATTGGGGTAAATTCTATATATGGTGCCAAAAACATTGGAGCCGAAAAAGCGCTATTCTATAAAACACGCTTAAAAGTTGGGCGCAGTTTGCAGAATAGCGCTTATGCCAGGGAATCGCAGTAAGTGCTCCCCTCCCCTCCAAAATGGCTGCGCGGTAAGTGGCCATTTCTTCTTCTAAAAATAGAGACAGCAATTAAATGAATCTCAGACGGTAAAGTATTCCACATTCTTGCACCCTGAAATGAAAAAGAACGCTCCCAGAATGCTTTCTGATTCATCCCTCTGACTGAGGGAAGATCAAGCAATAGTGTCTTTGAACTTCTCAAGTCAGGTCTATTCTTTGAAAATAGGAGCAAGCCTCCAATCATACCTGAATTTAATCCTTCAAAACATTTATAAATCTAACAAGCAATTTTAAAATAAATACGAGGTTCTATTCTCAACCAGTGTAATTCTTTTTGAAAAGGAGTAACCACATTCTCGTTCTGAAAATCAGTCTGACAATAGTATTTTGTAGAAGCTGTTGTCAGCAGTCATTGTCTAGGTATGGTCCCGGGTCCAGTCCGTAGAGGCAGTGAGTTTTCAATAATGCACAATCCACACGGGTTTGGATAGAAAGTATATTATATTTGCATATATATAGGCTCACAGCACTTAGTACAGATAAATATTGCAATGCTGTATCTGGGGGTGTGTTTAGATGAGAATCAACGAGAGAAAAGTAAGAATGGGGGTGTGCAGGGAAAGAGAGCCTAAGAAAGCAGAGCCATGTGCTTTGAGAGAGAAAGCTTTGGGGTAGGGCTAAAGGAGAAAGGGGGGCCAGTGCCAGGGGCTCTGGTGGCTGGATATGGGGGTGTGCAGAGACAGAGAAAGGAAGCAAGCAAGAGCAGAGCCATGTGCTCTGCTTTATATTTATATATATATCTAACAGGAACAGAGAGGGATCAAATAACTTCTTTTCTTCCCAGCCTTTTGTTATCAGCTCTTTCCTTTGCAACCTCCAGTTTAATTTCCTGATGTAAGGAAGGTGAGCATTTTCACAGGTTTTAGTCTTTGAAGTCCCTAGTTTTGGAGCCTCTCTGTCTGGCTTTCCTTGTTCTCGGAGAGCCCTGCTCCCAGATGTCCAGAGAGGACAAAGGTATGTTAATTAGGGGTACTTGCAAAAACAAAGGGCTAGCAGGCAGCTGGGCACGGCACCATTTGGTCCATCTGCCATCCTCAGTGCTTTCTGAGGGAGGGGGGAGTTCTCAGAAGCTGGTTTCATATTAATCCTGACATCCAGCAATCCTGACAGTTGTAATCTCTTCTGTTGTTGCTTATTTATTGCACAGTCCAAATGACCAAAGCCCTGTTTCACTGTGACAGAGCTCCTTGTGGAGACAGCGTTCTTTTGTCTGTGCTTTGTTTTGCACTTCTACTTTCCGTTTCAATTGTGCTGAAGTTTCACATTACCCGACCCCTGAAGAAGGCTTTTTGCCAAAACACGGACCATGTCAAGTCCTAATAAACTTGATTTTAAGCTCCTACTGATTTGTTGGGCTGGTTATTTGGACTTGGTCTTCTTCCACCCCTGGTTTGGCTTGCTTGTACTTTTGTGGAAGGTGTGGACCTCTTTTTTTTTCCCCTGGTTGCTTATTTATTGCACAGTATAATAAGTTACAATAATCCAAAAAAGGTAAGAGAACTGCCTGAACAATAGTACTAAAACTTACCGGATTTAATGAGGCTCTAATTACCCTCAATTTATGCAAAGTAAAGACAAACTTTTTTTTACCAAATTATTAATTTGATGTTCACAGGACAACTTAGAATCCAATGTTATCCCCAATACTCTAAACTTCGGGGGTCTTTTACTAAAGCTTAGCTCGAGTTATCTGCAGCAGGTCCCATTTTATTTCTATGGGCTCTGCTGCAGATAACAAGCTAAGCTTTAGTAAAAGACCTCCTTAGAGCCCTGTTTACTAAGCTGCACTGTATTTATTTTATTTATTTATTTATCACATTTGTATCCTGCATTTACCCACTAAAAGCAGGCTCAATGCAGCTTACATAGTAATAGGTAACACAGAATTTTGTTATGTAAAGTAGGAAATGGAGGAGTGGCCTAGTGGTTAGGGTGGTGGACTTTGGTCCTGGGGAACTGAGGAACTGAGTTGGATTCCCACTTCAGGCACAGGCAGCTCCTCTTCTGACTCTGGGCAAGTCACTTAACCCTCCATTGCCCCATGTAAGCCGCATTGAGCCTGCCATGAGTGGGAAAGCGCAGGGTACAAATGTAACAAAAATAAAATAGATACTATTGGAGATTCTACATGGAATGTTGCTACTGTTGGAGATTCTACATGGAATGTTGCTATTCCACTAGCAACATTCCATGTATAAGGCTGCGCAGGACGTCAGACTCACAGAAGCAGAAGCCTGCGCGGCCACATTGGTGATCTGCAAGGGCCGCCTTCTACATGGAATGTTGCTAGTGGAATAGCAACATTCCATGTAGAATCTCAAATAGTAGCAACAGTGGAGGAGTGGCCTAGTGGTTAGGGTGGTGGACTTTGGTCCTGAGGAACTGAGTTTGATTCCCACTTCAGGCACAGGCAGCTCCTTGTGACTCTGGGCAAGTCACTTAACCCTCCATTGCCCCATGTAAGCCGCATTGAGCCTTCCATGAGTGGGAAAGCGCAGGGTACAAATGTAACAAAAATAAAATAGATACTATTGGAGATTCTACATGGAATGTTGCTACTATTGGAGATTCTACTTGGAATGTTGCTATTCCACTAGCAACATTCCATGTAGAAGGCTGCACAGGCTTCTGTTTCTGTGAGTCTGACAGACTCACAGAAGCAGAAGCCTGCATGGCCACATTGGTGATCTGCAAGGGCCGACTTCTACATGGAATGTTGCTAGTGGAATAGCAACATTCCATGTAGAATCTCAAATAGTAGCAACAGTGGAGGAGTGGCCTAGTGGTTAGGGTGGTGGACTTTGGTCCTGAGGAACTGAGTTCGATTCCCACTTCAGGCACAAGCAGCTCCTTGTGATTCTGGGTAACTCACTTAACCCTCCATTGCCTGCTGCATTGAGCCTGCCGTAAGTGGGAAAGCGTGGGGTACAAATGTAACAACAACAAAAAAAAATTTAAGTATAACATAGTAATAGGATGGATGGGTAGGTAGAGACAGGTGATAGAGAGGAAGGTAAGGTGAGAGATAGAGTCTGAGTCAATGTCGTTTTCTCTTCGGTATATGTAAGGTAGATGGGTTCATAAGATTAATCTGGGTCCTTTGGGTAGGCTTGCTTAAATAAATGGGTTTTTAGTGCTTTCCTGAATGGTAGGTGGTCATGGATTGCACGCTAGCGTTTTTAGAACTCGCTAATGCTAGAGACACCCATACATTTTTATTTTATTTATTTATTACATTTGTACCCCGCTCTTTCCCACATACAACAGGTTCAATGCGGCTTACGTAGTAAATAGAATTATAAAGTATTAGATGGAGAATGATATAAACATAGTAGTACTAAGGTTCAAGAATATGTGAATTAAACATGGAAAGGTAAATGAGGCAAGATAGAGAAAAGGAAAGAGTATGGTGTAAGGCAGTGGTGTAGCTACGTGGGGCCAGGCCCCCATAGATTTGGCCCTGGACCCCCCTGCCGACGACCTTCTCGACCCCCCCCTCCCACCGCCAACCCGCCATCGCTGTCACCTTTGCCTGCCTTTGCTGGCGGGAGATCCCAACCCCCGCCAGCCGAGGTCCTCTTCTTCCCACAAAAGGCTTCCTTCTGTTTCTGACGTCCTGCACTTACAATGTGCTGGACATCAGACTCACAGAGCGAAGCCTTGCAGATCAGCTGATCTGCAAGGCTTCGTTCTGTGAGTCTGACGTCCTGCACGTACAACGTGCAGGATGTCAGAAACAGAAGGAAGCCTTTTGCGGGAAGAAGAGGACCTCGGCTGGCAGGGGTTGGGGTCCCCCGCCAGCAAAGGTAGGCAACGGCGGGTTGGCGGTGGGAGGGGGGGTCGAGAGGGTCGTTGGGGGGGGCAAAGTTGGTGGTGGCGGCGGCAGCGGGGTTGGCAATGGTGGGGGGGGTGTCAGCAATGGCGGGGGGTCAGCGGCAGGGGTGCTAAAATGTGACCCCTCAGCTCAGGCTCTGGACCCCCCTCCCGCCAAAGTCTGGCTACACCCCTGCTACAGACTGTGCCGAAAGTTAGGCGCAGTTTATAGAATTTGCTCATCAGCCATTCCTGCGACTAAATTTGATCGCAGCCATTTAGGCCAAATAAAAGCTGCTGTAAATGCCCACACCTAATTTAGGCATGGAGCAGGCATATTCTACAACAGTGCCTGTAAATTTTCGGAATGCCCACGACCTGCCCATGCTCCTCCCATAGCCACGCCCCCCTTTGAGATCCACACGGTAGAATTTATACAGACTACTTTATAGAATATGCTTAGCAATTACTGCACGTAAATTTAAATTCATGCCACTTAGTGGCAATAATTGCTTGTTAACTTCCAATTATCAGAGCTGGCTGGCTTGTTAATCAATTAAGTTGCATGTGCAAATTGGCTATGCTTGCCTACATAACTTTAACTGCCATATACAGAATCCGGGGGAAGATATTTATATGGTTCCTTTTTTTTATTATGTTTGCTATATTTTATCTGTATATTTTATTCTGATTATATAAATTTTTTATTATATTTGTTACATTTATACCCCACATTTTCCCACCTATTTGCAGTCTCAATGTGGCTTACAAGTAACCGTAGGGGCATTTGCCGTTACGATGGTAGCAAATACAAGATTGTGTTGTGGTCAGATGAGGTAGATGTGATTCAGGCGTCTGATACAGCCCATAGGGTACGGGCGAAACGTGGCCCACGTTGGGTATTGTTAAGGACTTTGGATTTTTAATAAAGAGTTGTATCTTCACCCTTATTTGGGATCTGCTCTTTGTTTCTACATTTGTGGTGTGGCAGATCTTTCAGGCCTCTGTTTGGACTCCAACCTAAACCTCACATATTACAGCCCAAGCGCTGACATCATATGTTACAAACCCTTATACACACTGTAGGCCATGCAGCTGTTCCAACTTCAGCACTTACCTTTTTCCCAGAGACTGTAGGAGAAGCAGCAGATCCTGGGATAGCGATCCAGGGCTTCCTTCCAACCCTCACACTAAAGAAGGGATTATTGTTACCTTCACAGTAGCTCTTGTCCTCCTCTGACAGATTGAAGGACAGTGTGGCCGGCTGGTGGCACTCCCTCAGGTAGCGCACTGAAACCCATCCTTTAGAAAGATCAGTACTAAACGATCGGCGAAGAAAATGAAAAAGCAATATAGCCATCTCATAAAAAAAGCAAGATTAGATTGTGCTGGGGAAGAGGCAAGTTGTATCAGGAGCTCCAGTGCAAGAGCTTGTCCCAGATCAACTGGACAACTATAACAGGTAAAATTAATCCTGAACTCTTCCCCTCCCCCCTCACATGCCCCCTATTGATGCAGTCACCCTTAAACCCCTCCCTCATCTCTTCTGTACTGACATACTCACCGCTACATTCCTTTCCTGGCTGATATCCACCAGGGACCGCTCACTCATTAGGCAAAACTACACAATCGCCTAGACAGCAGTTTTTGAGGGGGGGGGGGGGGGGGGAAACAGCAGCTGCAGTCACAGTAAAACAGGTGCTGACATCTACACATGCTCAAAGGAGGTACTTTTTTTTCCAGTAGAAAGGGTGAGATAGTTTCAAGTAGTCCATTTAGAAAGATTATTCTGGGAGGGATGGCATTGAGGTGATCATGATTGTAGTGGGGCCTGAATTAACATTTGGGGGAGGGGGAGAGGCTGAAAGCTTGCCTAGGGTGGCTAACATCCTTGCACTGACCCTGCTACGTACAGCTTCAGTTCCTACCTCCCCTCATGAACTGCCACACTCACCCCTTCCACAGGGATGTTATAATGCCGTTGTATCGCTCCATGGTGCGACCGCACCTCTAATATTGTGTCCAATTCTGGTCGCCGCATCTCAAAAAAGATATCAAGGAATTAGAGAAGGTGCAGAGAAGGGCGACGAAAATGATAAAGGAAATGGAACGACTTCCCTATGAGGAACGGCTGAGAAGGTTAGGGCTCTTCAGCTTGGAGAAAAGGCGGCTGAGGGGTGATATGATAGAAGTCTACAAGATAATGAGCGGAGTAGAGCGGACAGACGTGAAGCGTTTGTTTACACTTTCAAACAACAACAAAACCAGGGGACACAAGATGAAACTAGAATATGGTAGATTTAATACAAATAGGAGAAAGTTTTTCTTTACTCAGCGTGTAGTTGGACTCTGGAACTCGTTGCCGGAGAATGTGGTGGCAGCGGCTGGCCTTACGGAGTTTAAGGGGGGTTTGGACAGATTCCTGAAGGAAAAGTCCATTGAACATTATTAGGAATTAAGTTACTACTACTACTACTACTATTTAGCATTTATATAGTGCTACAAAGCGTACGCAGCACAAGTTGGGTTTTTTTTTTGGGGGGGGGAGGGAGGTTGCCAGGAAGCCTGGATTGGCCGCTGTCAGAGACAGGATGCTGGGCTTGATGGACCCTTGGTCTTTTCCCAGTATGGCGGTGCTTATGTACTTATGCACTCCTATCTCCCTCCATACTGATACATCTTCCTATCTCTACTCCTCTCATTACTGACACATTCACCCTCTAGTGCTACACGTCTGTCTTTAAAGCGCACACAGCCTCCATTCACATCCTTTCTCCTTGCTACCCACACATATATGCATGCATTTATTTATTTATTGGGATTTATCAACCGCCTTTATGAAGAGATTCACCCAAGGTGCTGTCCAGCAGGTCCAGTTTAACATAAAACTTACAGTTTTGTTAACAGCATGTTCTATTCGTACCACCTAGCACGCAACCCCTCCACGCCTGACCTGCTTTTCGTACTGTTTAGAAGGAATGGATCCACGGGATGTTAGCGGGCATTGGGTGGCAACGCCGGTAATTGAGAAGCAAAACATGTGCTGGGCACACTTTTATGGTAATGGAATTCAAACATGCGTGAGATAAACACAAAGGAATCCCGTTTAGAAGGAATAGATCCAAGGAATCTTAGCTGAGATTGGGTGACGACGCCGGTAATTGGAAACAAAATGGGGAGCAGGGCAGATTTCTACAGTCTACGCCCTGATCATGACTGAATAGATAGGGATGACCTGGAGTGTAAATATTAAGAGGGTCTGACGTTAGCTTCAGAACGTTTAGTACAAGAAGAGTGCCGGGCAGACTTCTACGGTCTGTGCCCTGAAAATGGCAAAGAATAAAAATCAAACTCAGGTATACGTATAAAGTATCGCATACCATGTCAAATGAGTTTATCTTGTTGGGCAGACTGGATGGACTGTACAGGTCTTTATCTGCCGTCATTTTCTTTGTTACTATGTTACTCTTTGGGATTCTACATGGAATGTACTACTAATTGGGATTCCGGAATCTTGTAACTCTTTAGGATTCCAGAATCTTCAGAACTTTTAGTACAAGAACAGCGCTGGGTGGACTTCTACGGTCTGTGCCCTGATAATGGCAAGGACAAATCAAACTGGGGTATACATATAAAGTATCACATACCACGTAAAATGAGTTTATCTTGTTGGGCAGACTGGATGGACCATACAGGTCTTTATCTACCGTCATTTACTACGTTACTATACTGTGCGCATACACCCTCCTGCCCTGATTCCTTTCTTTACTGCACATGCACACAGTTACTTCCTCTTCACTTTTGCCTCTCTCCTCACTATACACCCACACACACTTTTTTCTCCTGTATCTCTCTTCTTTCTGCCTCTAAACCCTCCAGCTCTACTCCCTTTCCTTAATGTACACTCACACACCCCTCCACTTCCACTTCCACCTCCACTTCCATCCCCTACCACTACACCTCTCTTCTTACAGCATGCACACAGCCTCCACTTCTACCCCTCTACCAGGGGTGGCCCAAGCAGTGGCATGGCTACGTGGGGCCACGGGGGCCTGGACCCCCCCAAATTTCATCTGGGAGGTCTCCAACCCCACCAACTGAAGCCTTGTCCAGCACCGGTCTCTGGTGCCGCCACGTTGCCTGCCCTGCTCTCTCTTCCCCCTCACATCTTGCATGCTCCTTTTAGTGAAACTGAGCATGCTCTCTTTCACTTAAAGGAGCATGCAGGACGTGAGGAGGAAGAGAGAGCAGGGCAGGCAACATGGCGGCGAAGGCTTCAATGGCGGGGGTTGGGGACCCCCGCCAGCCAAGGTATTTGCTGCAGCAGTGGGTGGGGAGCGGCAGGGCGGCAGACTAAAATGTGCCCCCCACCACCACCTTGGGCTCTGGCCCCCTCCCACCACAAGGTCTGGCTATGTCCCTGGGCCCAAGGCAATCTGCCACCTGAGACAGGGATTAGATGCCACCCCCGCCCGGTCTAGCATCTCCCCCATCCCCGCCTCAACCCTCTTCCCTGCGTTTACCTTATTTTATTCTTTTCCCAAAAGCAGCAGCGATTCCCATAGTCCGCCCTGCCACGGTGCCGGCCTCTTCGCTCTACTGCGTCCCACCTCTGAGGAAACAGGAAGTTACGTCAAGATGTGGGCCACAATGGGGAGAAGAAGCCGGTGCAGGGCAACCTATGGGGAATCGCTGCCTTCGGAAAAGAATAAAATAAGGTAAACACGGGGACGAGGGTTAAGAAAGGACGGGGAGAGGGCAGCTCCCTGGAGAGTGCCACCTGAGGCCCCTGCTTCAGTTGGCCTAATGATAGGAACACCACTGCCCCTTACTTATTACTATTTACATACTCAAACCCTATACTTCAGCTCCTCTCTGGGAAGTGTTATTTTTTTTCCCCAGGCACATCCCTCCCATCTCCATCACCGAGGGCAGTGCCTCTTCTCTCATCATTCAGTTTCTCCTCCAGCCGTCCTGAATGCAGCATCAATCTTAAGAGAAAAGGTTGCCGTGAAAACAGCCCTCACCCTGCCAAACTGTCCTGTCGTTAAAATGAAAAATACAAGCAGAAAACAATTTTTTTTTTCCGGTTTTGCTCGCACTGCAATTTTCTTTCCACACAGGTCTTGAAATCAAACACTAAGATACCTAATCAGGTGCAGTGGGGAAAGAGCAGCAGATCAGCAGTTTATATGAAAACAGTTTTGGGGTTCCCACCTGCTTGCAAATCTTTTACTGGAACTCACAATGCAGAGGTGAAATAGTGGCAAACAGAAAACATCAATTCACTACTACAAGTTGGAAGCAAGGCCAAGTTTCCCCCCTTTTGCAGAAGATATCAAAATCTGCAAGGTGGACACCCTGAAAGGTGTGGAGGACATGAGGGATCTAGAAAAGTCTGAGGAGTGCTCTAGAATTTGGCAGCTACAACTTAAGGCTAAACAGCCGGGGAAAGCATGCAGAGCATGACCCGTGGAATTCTTTCCAACCATTTGTTCACATGTGGTGTGTGTTTGTAGCCGTGCTGTCTCTGTGTCTGTCTTTGATTTAGAGGAGAACGGATGGGGTGGCTAGGGGGTAGGCGTTGGAAGTTTTAGGAGGGATTGGGAGCAGAGTTGCCAGATGGCGAAAACGTTTCAAGCCCAACTAACCCTCTGAAGTGGCCCAAAAATAACGACACCACGTGGTGTGGGAGGGAGGTCCCCATGTCCATCCCTTCCTTAGACACCCCCCACCCCCAGCCTCCTCACCTATGTGTTCTGCCTCCTCCTCCGTCATGGCCCATGCGCGTGTGCTCCGTTCATCTGGGCCCACACTGAATCATAAATGACCTCATAACCCAGACACCCACCTCACCCCCTATTGGTTAAATTTGATAAGCCAGAATGAGGCCTCCACTGAATGCAAATCTTTCTCATGAATATTCATTATGGATATCCTGAAAACCTGACTGGCTAGGGTGCCTCCACGACTAGGTTTGGGAACTACTGCCCTATGGCCTTCTCCTGAAGACCAGTGGAGAAGAGGTTGCCCTCTGTGGTGGGATCCTGTGACTGTTGATCGCAGAGCTCTTCTAAGAGCTGGTATTCTGGGCCACAGCAGGACCCCTAGAGGCACCTTGAGAAGATCAGTGACCCTTGGGAGGTGCTCAGGCAATCGCTTTTTGGGAGCAGATCAGGGAGAGGCTGAAGCCCCAGGGATCCAATTGGTCCCCAGGTCCAGCAGCAGAGGAGGCCCTTGGGAGTGGATTTGGGGCATATCAGTCCCTAGAAGCAAGGCTTTTGGGGGCGATGGAAAGCTTCCACAGTGTGATTGGCATCAGGAGCAGAGCAGCAGCTCATGAGGTGTGGATCGGCACCAGGAAGGAGACAGCCCTAGCAAGCATAGTCGCACTTGGAGCTTGGCAGCAGGGACAGGCCAAGCCAGCTTGACTCAGTTGGAAGTTCAGCAGCCATTAGCCCACAGTGCTCCGGCAGGAGGGTGAAACTTTGGGGACTTGGTGGGGAAGGAACTAAGGAAGGAGTAAGGGGTGGGACACAAACCACACTGCCACACCCATTCAAAGACTCATCTAGAGAAACAGGAAGGAACCAGGAGTTGCTCCTTAGGCAAAAGGACTAATGGATTCAAAGAGTTTGAACTAATTGGTTAAAAGAGGACTGGCTATAAGAAAAAGTAATTGGTTTAAGAGTGTTGGTATTGGAACATTAGAACATAAGAGTAGCCATACTGGGTCAGACCAATGGTCCATCTAGCTCAGTATCCTGTTTTCCAAACAGTGGCCAAGCCAGGTCACAAGTACTTGGCAGAAACCCAAATTGTGGCAACACTCCATGCACTAACTACTGTTACCACCTCCTCCGGCAAAGAGTTCCAGAGCTTAACTATTCTTTGAGTGAAAAAATATTTCCTCCTATTTGTTTTAAAAGTATTTCCATGTAACTTCCTAGAGTGTCCCCTATTCTTTGTACTTTTGGAACGAGTAAAAAAAATCAATTTACTTCTACTCGTTCTGCACCACTCAGGATTTTGTAGACCTCAATCGTATCTCCCCTCATCTGTCTCTTTTCCAAGGCCTAATCCTCAGCTGAAGAGCCATAACCTGTTGAGTCTTTCCTCACACAAGAGGGGTTCCATCCCCTTTATCATTTTAGTCGCTCTTCTGGGAACCTTTTGTAATTCCGCTATATCTTTTTTGAGATATGGTGACCAGAACTGAACGCAATACTCAAGGTGCAGACGCACCATGGAGCGATATAAACGCATTATAGTATTTTTGGTCTTATTCACCATCCCTTTCCTAATAATTCCTAGCATCCTGTTTGCTTTTTTGGCCGCCGTTGCAAACTCCGCAGAAGATTTCAGTGTATTATCTACAATGACACCCACTGTGTGGTATATGGTTTATAGTCTTCTATGAATTTCTACTACTACTTATCATTTCATTGCTAATCTTTCAATGCCTTTATATATCTGTATAGCAAAGCCTGTATATAGTTCCATAAAACTCTTAAATCTTTTGTTTGCAGGCTTGTTCACAGAGGTCATTTTGGGGGATTTCCTGGGAGGTAAAGAGGGCAAACCCTTTTCTTCCCCAGGTGACAGCACCAGATGGCAGAAGCTTAAGGGACTGATGGTGTCTGCCACAGGGAACTCTAGCCAGGTCTGTCCCCAGACCCAGAGACATCCATGAGAAGGTGTTCCACAAATTTCAAGTACACTTACTGCTGTGATCTATCAAATTAGCCCACCCCTCACTATCTGAGTGGCACTTTACTGGACCAGGGCTCTAGATCATTCGTCATGTTTCATCTAAGGCAGAGTCATTTTGGGGCTGAGCCATAGCCATGGATGGACCCAGGTAGACTGGGACCCACCCACTTGGGTTTCAGGTCCACCCAGCAGTCATGAATATCCTCAGTGTAGCTGGTAGGGATTCCCAAGCCCATCTGAAGACCTCCTCTGCTGAACACTGGGGAAGTCGGTGGGGCACTTCCATCTGCCAATACCAGGTGTGCTCAGTTCATATGCAGGCACCGGTGAATGGAAGCACACCGCTGATTTCTCCAGTGTTGATGTGACCCTGTGGAGTTCTTGGCAGAGGACATCTTCAGCTAGCAGGACTTGGGGATCTTTGCCAGCCAAGATGTTTTCAATACTGGGGGTGGGGTGATCAGAAGGAAGAAACGCATGGGCTCACCCAAAAATTCACCTCTGGCTATGATCTTGTTTTGGGGTCCTACTCCACGTGCATCATTTGCTAATAAATGGATTAGGTCCTTTATGCAGAATAGAAGATATAAAGTATGGTATGCTGATTCTTGGGCCAGCAAGAAATCACTAAAATGGGGACTCACTCAGGGCTAATTCCTCTCTCCTTTGCTGATTTATGGTCTGTGAAAATATGAGAGAGCAACTCCATTGTTAAATGATTTACATGGGCTTTTGTTATTTTCTAGCTTAAAATTTATACCAACTTGCTTAGTGTATAATTTGCAATATGGAGATAGTTCCAGTTGAATAGTTAATTATCTTGACTTTTCATCATCCTTTTGTTTGGCCCGTACAGAACGTTGCTGGAAATTAATGATCCATCCTTTAGATACATTCAGAAGAAAACGTATTTAGAGTTCTCTTTCTTGTATCAGGGAGCGAAAATTTGGAATGCTGTACCTGAGTTTTAGGACAATTCAGTTATATTATACCTTTCGTAAGGCTTTAAAGACATAATTTGCTAAGCAAACTTAAAACTTGCTTGGATATTTGAGGTTGAATTACACCGATGATAGGGGTGGTTTGAAATTCTCCAATTTGAAAGATTCCTTATTATGTTATCCACTTAGAATCTAGATGGAACTTAGCAGACTATAAACTATGTAGCATAGTATATATGTCGCCTTTAGGGAAACTAGTAAGTCAATTTGAATTATGATTTTATGCTTCTTTAGACATTGTTCAGTTTTTATTACCCCTCCACGGATAGGAAGCCAGTGAAGTGACTTGAGGAGAGAGCTAATATGAGCATAACGACACTGGTGGAATATTAGTCGTGCAGCAGAATTTTGAACAGATTGAAGAGGAGAGAGAAGGCTAAGAGGGAGACCTGTGAGAAACAAGTTGCAATAGTCTAAGTGAGAGGTGATAAGAGCGTGGATGAGGGTTCTGGTAGTGTGCTCAGAAAGGAAAGGGCGAATTTTGCTGATATTATAGAGAAAGAAACGACAGGTTTTAGCAGTCTGCTGAATATGTGCAGAGAAGGAGAGGGAGGAGTCGAAGATGACCCCAAGATTGCGAGCTGATGAGACAGGAAGGATGAGAGTGTTATCCACAGAAATAGAGAATGGGGAGGAGGAGAGGTTGGTTTAGGGGGAAAGATGAGAAGCTCAGTCTTGGTCATGTTTAGTTTCAGATGGCGCTGAGACATCCAGGCAGCAATGTCAGACAGGCAGGCTGATACTTTGGCCTGGATTTCAGCTGAGATTTCTGGTGTGGAGAGGTAGATCCTGGAGTCATCAGCGTAAAGATGATACTGAAAACCATGGGATGAGATCAGAGTAGCAAGGGAAGAAGTATTGATGGAGAAAAGAAGAGGTCCCTGGACAGATCCCTGAGGTACACCAGCTGACAGTGGAATACAAGTAGAGGAGGATCCACTAGAGTATACACTAAAGGTACGCTGGGAGAGATAAGAAGAAAACCAGGAAAGAACAGAGCCCTGGAATCCAAGTGAGGACAGCGTATCAAGGATCAACAGTGTCAAAAGCAACAGATAGATCGAGAAGGATGAGGATAGAATAGAGACTTCTGGATCTGGCCAGGAACAGATCATTGGAGACTTTAGCAAGCGCTGTTTCAGTTGAATGAAGGGAGCGAAAGCCAGATTGAAGTGGATCAAGTATAGTTTGAGATGAAAGAAAGTCAAGGCAACGGCGGTGAACAGCACGTTCAAGTATCTTGGATAGGAAAGGGAGGAGGGAGATGGGGCGATAGTTGGAAGGACAGGTAGGGTCCAATGAAGGTTTTTTAAGGAGTGGTGTGACTACAGCATGTTTGAAGGCATCAGGAACAGTCGCAGTGGAAAGTGAAAGATTGAGGATATGACAGATGGGATTACAGTGGGAGAGATAGTGTTAAGTAGATGGGTGGGAATAGGATCAGAGGAACAGGTAGTTAGTTTCGAGGAGGAAATAAGATGTGTAGTTTCCTCTTCAGTGATTTCAGAAAAGGAGGCAGGGGTTGGAGTGTTGAGAAAATGGACTAAGGGAAGGAGAGGTGGAGGTGACCTGGTTGAGAATTCCTGAGGTGTTAAAGGATATTCCTTTATTAATTTTTAGCAAAGGATTAACTGATTTTCTGCTTTGGTTTTATGTGATCATGTACACAAACTTAACTGGAATTCCTCGGGAAGAGGATATATAAAAATTTTAAATAAAAATAACTGAATATGCTGTAGCTCAAAGGTGTCCAACCTTGGTCTTCAAGGGCAGCAACCCAGTCCTTTTTTTAGGATTTCCCAATTTTTATTTCTATTTAATTTATTTCTGCATTTGTATCCATTCTCCGAGGACAAGTAGGCTATTAATTCTCACAATTTTGTAATGTGGCACCGCGTTGCCCAGTCTGGAGCTTATAACAAGCTTTACAGAGCTTTGTGGAGCGTGAGACATGCTCCACAGTGCATGCACAAGTGCCTTCCCACCCACCACAAGGGCGCGGTTACCACAGTTGTTTTTGTACCTACAACGGTAAGGAGAAGGCTGTGTCTGTAGTTTCTCTTCACTTCTGATTCGGAAGATCTTCTTTTTTGGTGCCTTTTCGGTTTCTTTTCTGCGATTTTTCGCTGTGCCTTGTTCAGGCCTTTGTCCCCTTATTTTCCTGTCTATTTTTAGTTCTTTTTGCCAGTTTTTCGTTATTTTCCGTGACTTAGGCCACGTTTAGGCCTAGTCTCTGGTCGGGTCTTTCCTATGATTTCTTTTTTTTGTAGTGCCTTGCCCTTTTTTCAGGCACCATCATGTATTTTGATTTGGCTTTGGAAGTTTTTTCTTCCATCCACTAAAGCTCCCAGTGGCTTTCAGCGCTGTTCCCAGTGGACAAAGACATCCATTCTTGGTGTCTTTAATGCTTAGGGCCCGACTATAGCCCTGCCAACTGTGTCCTTTGTCTTCAGATGAAGAAGATGACTCAGGTGTCCAGAGATGCTCAACAAAGAAGATTTTTGGAGCCAGGTCTGAGTCCTCAATGTTGGCATCGGTATCAAGGTTGTTGGTGGCATCGATGTCGTAGACTGCATCGGCATCAAGAGCATCAGTCCATATAGCTGCTTCGAGACCAATAGACACTGAGAGCAATAGTGCGTTGGATGGGTCTCCACCTGTCTCGATGCCGGCTCCTGGACAGGGCTCCCAGGACCAGCCAGTGTTGGACCCAACCCTGGGCAACGTGAGCATTCAATGTCGTTCTCGTTGGCACCGAGGAGTCTTGACACTGAGCTTAGGGCAAAGGCCAAGAAGCATTGGCATTGGTCATCCTCAACGCATGGTGCCAGGAGCTCTGGGACGTCGAGGGATTCGGCACCTAAGAAGCGTCGGCACCAGGATCACTCTCCCTCTATTCAGAAGGTACTAATTCATCTGTCTCCAAGCAGGCAGAAATCAACTCCTGTCTCAGCTCCATCAGATCTGCAGCCTGACTCGGAGCCAGCATGCCAGTCTTCTCCAATGTCGGCCTTCAATAAGCATATCCAGGCCTTGCTTCCTGAGCTGCTGGATGTCCTTTTGCAATGGTGTGCATTGGTATCATGGGTGCTTGCACCTGCCTTACCGCCCATTGCGGCCCCACTTGGCCCAAACCTGCAGTGTGGCCAACAGCGGCCCCAGCGTCGACTGCCACCCAAGCCGTTACCTCCTTGACGTCGGTGGAGGAAGCTTCACCAGAGTCAAAGCAGGAGCCAACTTCTCAATGCCCCTCTCAGGGACATGGCTCTTCAAAGTCAAGCCAGGCTCGGTCTCAGCCCTCCCACGAGGAGTTTCTATCTGACACTGAAGAGGAACGTTCATGGGAGCCAGAGGAGGATCCAAGGTACTTTTTGAAGGATGAGGCCTATGGCATCCCCTCTGACCCCTCCACCATTTGAAAGGAGAAAGTCTCCTCCGGACAGCCTTTTGTTCCACTTCTTTATGAAGGAAATGGCTGAGGCTATTCCATTTTGTTTGGAAGTGGAGGATAAGCCCAGGGCTAAGATGCTCAAGGTCCTGGACTATGGAGGCTGTGACTGTCCCTCTCCATAAGGTACTAGAGGAAGTCCTCGATAGGAACTTGGAGTCCCCTCTGTCGGTCCCTGTCCTGCCCAAGAAGATTGACACGATGTATCAGATCTACAGCATATCTGGTTTTGATAGGCCTCAGTTGCCTCACAGTTCCATGGTGGTGGAATCCGCTTTCAAGAGAGCCAGGAGTTCTAGAGACTATGCCTCGGCACACCAAGGCAGAGAAGATAGGACCTTGGACTCTTTTGGGAGGCATATGTTTCAGGCCTCAATGCTCGTGTCCCTTATACAATTGTAGCAAAGGAAGGGTAGGGGAAGCTGGCTCTTTCCAAACAACGAAGAAGACGTATATGTAATTACAGATCTTTATTACAGAGCATCAAATGACTTGACACAGCAGCTGTGTTTTGGCGTCAAGAGCGCCTGCTTCAGGAGTCTTATGATGTAATGAATGCGTATACAAGAAAAGGTACAGAGAAAAAGCAACTGCTCTTTCTTTCTGGATCTAATACAAAAAGGCTAATGTCATAATCCGAAATTACAAGAAATACCTCTAAGGACCACCAAAGTGGTCTCAGTGAAGTATCAAAAACATTTTTGATACTTCACTGAGATCACCTCTCTGAGTCTGGTCTCAAGACCAACTCCTTAAGGGTTCACTTTAGTGCAATTAATGCTCATCATCATCGTGTAGTGGGTAAGCCCATCTCTGGACAGCCTCTAGTTGTTTGCTTCATAAGAAGTTTTCAAACCCCCTGTTAAACCTCCGCCTACGTCATGGGATCTCAGTGTCATTCTCACCCAGCTGATGAAAGCTCTTTTTCAAGCCACTGAATTTCTGCCATCTGAATTACTTGACCCGGAAGGTCATGTTCTTGGTGGCTGTTACTTCAGTTCGTAGGGACAGTGAGCTTCAGGCTCTACTAGTAGATGCATATACTAAGTTTCATCATCACAGAGTAGTCCTCTGCACGCACCCTAAGTTCCTTCCAAAGGTTGTGTTGGAGTTCCATCTGAACCAGTCAATTTTCTTGCCAACATTCTTTCCCCGACCTCATGCCCATCCGGGCGAAAGCACCTTGCACACCTTGGACTGCAAGCAAACATTGGCCTACTATGTGGAGTGGACAAGGCCCTACAGACAGTCTGCCCAACTTTTTGTTTCTTTTGATCCCAACAGGAAGGGGATCATCATCGGGGAAATGCACAGTCTCTAATTGGCTGGCAGATTGCATTTCTTTCACTTATGCCCAGGCTGGGCTAGCCTTAGAGGGTCATGTCAAGGCTCACAATGTCAGAACCATGGCTGCATCAGTAGCCCACTTGCAGTCAGCCTCCATTGAAGAAATTTGCAAGGCTGTGATGTGTTCTTCAGTCCAAAATATAGACCAGGAAAAGTTCTCTACGATGACGAATCACAGAAGGCAAAAGTAGAGACTAATAGACGATTCACCACTGGAGACGTGAGTCCAACAGTCTTTATTAAAGATAACGACCCGACACAGGCCGTGTTTCAACGCTAAAAAAGCATCTGCATCAGGGGTCAAAATGAGGAGTCCTACTTGTATGTGTGTTGTCAACTCACTAAACACATAGCACTAAGCAGAAAATGCTGGACACAAACTATCAGAGCAAAAGTCTGATAGTTTGTGTCCAGCATTTTCTGTTTAGTGCTATGTGTTTAGTGAGTTGACAACACACATACAAGTAGGACTCCTCGTTTTGACCCCTGATGCAGACGCTTTTTTAGCGTCGAAACACGGCCTGTGTCGGGTCGTTATCTTTGATATAATAAAGACTGTTGGACTCACGTCTCCAGTGGTGAATCGTCTATTAGTCTCTACTTTTGCCTTCTGTGTTCTTCAGTCCACACATTTGCATCTCATTACTGCCTTGAGCAGGATACCCGATGCGACAGTCAGTTCAGGCAAACAGTGTTGCACAATCTGTTTTGGGTCTAGAATCCAACTCCACCCCACTAGGCCCGTTTTATTCTGTTCCAGGCTGTACTGTCACTCAGTTTGTATATAGTTTCAGGTTAATCTGTGTTATGTCCTCCGACGCCTCGCCATTGCGAGGCCCAATTGAAAATATTTGTTGTTTTCGGTGAGCCTGGATGCTAGGGATACACCAATTGTGAGAATTAATGGCCTGCTTGACCTTGGAGAAAGTGAAGATACTTACCTGTAGCAGGTATTCTCCTAGGAAAGCAGGCCGTATATTCTCACAAACCCTCCCACCTCCCCTAGGAGTTGTCTCCTATTTTTTCTGTTTATGCTGTATTTAATTGCAGTAACCGCACCCTTGCGGCGGGCAGGAAGGCATTCGCAGCACTGCGTTACCCAATTGTGAGAATATAAGGCCTGCTGTCCTCGGTGAATACCTGCTACAGGTAAGTATCTTCGCTTTTTCCAATCAAGTTGTCTGTTCAATGTGGCTTACAATTTACTTCTGTTAGACGCGTTACATAGCCAAGTAGAGTAGATGCATGCCTTGATTCAGTTTCTGTTAGAGGTCCAGCATTGTGGTGTGTTGGTTGGTAGTCTTCTTGACTATGTGGGTTCTTTGAAGAAGAATTTTCTAAAGAAGTGTGCTTTCAGGTGTTTTTGGAATGTTATGTAGTCGTTCGTGCATTTTATGACTTTCGGAATTGTGATCCATACCTTGGGGCAAATGTACATGAAGCTGGTTGAATATGAAGATTTATATTTTAGGCCTTGACATCTGGGAAAGCGTAAGGTGAGAGAGGTTCTTGCACCCTTGATTGTGTTACGTATAGGTAGTTCTATTAAGTTTGTCATCTATTCTGGTGCAAGTCTGAAAATGATTCTGTAGGCCAGAGTATATCTTGAAGGATATACATGCTTTAATAGGTAGCCAGTGGAGGTTTTAGAGTAGTGGTCTTGTGCTTTCGAATTGATTTTTACCGAATATTAGTATTGCTGCCGTCTTTTGTGCTGTTTGCAGTCTCTTTAATGACTGTTCCCTGCATCTGGAATAGATTCTGTTGCAATAGTCAGCATGGGTGAGGACCATTGATTGGATTAGTGTGCAGAATACATCTCTTAGAAAATAGTTTTTTATTTAATTTTTGTTACATTTGTACCCTGCACTTTCCCACTCATGGCAGGCTCAATGCGGCTTACATGGGGCAATGGAGGGTTAAGTGACTTGCCCAGAGTCACAAGGAGCTGCCTGTGCCTGAAGTAGGAATCGAACTCAGTTCCTCAGGACCAAAGTCCACCACCCTAACCACTAGGCCACTCCTCCACTGTTGCTACTATTTGAGATTCTACATGGAATGTTGCTATTCCACTAGCAACATTCCATGTAGAAGTCGGCCCTTGCAGATCACCAATGTGGCCGCGCAGGCTTCTGCTTTTGTGAGTCTGACGTCCTGTACATACGTGCAGGACGTCAGACTCACAGAAACAGAAGCCTGCGCAGCCTTCTACATGGAATGTTGCTAGTGGAATAGCAGCATTCCATGTAGAATCTCCAATAGTAGCAACATTCCATGTAGAATCTCCAATAGTAGCAACAGAATCTCAGTAGTAGCAACATTCCATGTAGAATCTCCAATAGTAGCAACATTCCATGTAGAATCTCCAATAGTATCTATTTTATTTTTGTTACATTTGTACCCTGCGCTTTCCCACTCATGGCAGGCTCAATGCGGCTTACATGGGGCAATGGAGGGTTAAGTGACTTGCCCAGAGTCACAAGGAGCTGCCTTTGCCTGAAGTAGGAATCAAACTCAGTTCCTCAGGACCAAAGTCCACCACCTTAACCACTAGGCCATCTCTTAGAAAATAGTTTTTTATGCTCTCTTATTCGGTGTTCAAGGAGGAAAATCCTGGTGAAGGACCGCGGTTGGCTGCCGAGGGAATATCTGGAAATGGAGCGGATACTGCACCGTTTATGGAAGAAAGAGTTTATAAACAGCTTGAGAATCTGAATGTGGACAAAGCTATGGAGCCGGGTGGGATACATCCCAGGTTACTGAGGGAGCTCAGAGAGGTCCTGGCGGGACCTCTTAAAGATTTATTTAATAGATCTTTAGAGACGGGAGAGGTTCCGCGAGATTGGAGATGAACGGATGTGGTCCCTCTTGGGAAGAAGTGGGAAACTACAGACCGGTAAGTCTCACGTCGGTGGTAGGAAAAACAATGGAGTCGCTGCTAATAGAAAGGATAGTTAACTTTCTAGAAGCCGACGGGTTACAGGACCCAAGGCAACATGGCTTTACCAAAGGAAAATCCTGCCAAATGAATCTTATTGACTTTTTTGACTGGGTGACCAAAGAAGTGGATGAAGGACGTGCGCTAGATGTAATCTACTTGGACTTCAGCAAAGCCTTTGATACAGTCCCCCACAGAAGACTCGTGAATAAGCTGAAAGGGTTGAACTTAGGACCGAAAATGGTGATCTGGAAAGGAAACTGGTTGACCATTTTGGGTCTGAGACCTTACCGCCAGCCATTGACTTAGCAGTAAGGTCTCTCGCGTTAACCATGCGGTAATCGCCTGCGCACATCAAGTCAGAGTTACCGCCTGATTTTCACCACGCACCAGAAAATAAAATATTTTTTTTCTGGCGCGCGTAGTGGGCGTTCATAAAAATTGAGATTACCGCACAGGCCACACAGTAGCCAGGCGGTAACTCTGAATTGGCGCACATTGGGTACACGTAGGTGCCTACGCGGCTTAATAAAAGGGCCCCATAGAGAGAAATAAAAAAACGTATAACAAAACATAGGAATGGCAACACTGGTCTGCTGTGCATGTTGGAGAAGCGTGGGATACGCTCGACCTCGGGGGGGGGGTGTCTCAAAGCAGTATATAGAAGAAGATGATTAGGTAACGGGGGCTCTGATAGGAAAGAGGGGATTTTATTAAAGAAAATTGAGCTGAATGTGTTTTTAATTGAAAAGGGAAATTGGGGAATTTGATAACGGGAAAGTGTGGCAGAGATTTAAAAAAACAGATTGTGTGTGTCAGATGTGTAAATGATACGTGTGGGTGGGATGGAGGATGAGAAAAGAGAAAGCTAATTGAAACAGAGTAAAAGAAGTTTACCTTTGATAAGAGGAAACTTTTTTTTTTTTTTTTGTTACGCTAGAGAGAAGCAATAGGGGTGCAGAAGATTTGATCAAAGACATTTTTTCCCAATAGATTTTATTTGACCAGTAAAAAAATCTCCCTTTAATGATAAAAATCCTTTCATCTGTTAAGCGAGAGACATTCCAAAAATGTGAACTTTTCAAAACCTACTGGTGTGGTTTAAAGTTAAAACATTGTGTCAGATACTGAAGCCTGAAAAGCATCACAAGAACTGAAAGCTCATTAAACTTCACCAATTAATTTTATCCAAGTGTAACTCGGCACAGAGAAAAATACTGCAGCTGAAAAGTTTGAGGAAAGATTTTTTTTTTTTTCATTTGCTAGCGTGATTGGGTTTGGATGAAAAGGGCAGTAAAGCTGTGGCTGGAACTTTTTTTTTTTTTTTAGAATTATGTTGCTTTAGAGCAGCATTTCCCAAACTGTACGCCGCAACAAATTCTCAGGGGTGCCGCCTCGCATTGCTCCCTACTTTCTCTTCCCGCAGGTCCAGCATCTGCCGCTTCTTGCTTCTTTCCCCGCCACCGCTGCAGTGCTTCCAGCTTACATTTTCGGGCATCCGCAATTCACACAGGCACTGCAGGGACTTCTCTGTGCCACGTCTGGCCCTCGCAACAGGAAGTTGCATCAGAGAGAGCTGGTCACAGCTAGGGTTACCATATGTCCGGATTTACCCGGACATGTCCTCTTTTTGAGGACATGTCCGGGCAACTGGGCGGGTTTTGCCAATCTGCCCATTTGTCCGGATTTCTGTCCGCCCGCCAGCCTGCCCGTTTGTCCAGAAATCCGGACAAACGGGCAGATTGCTAGCCTCCCCTCCCCTTACTTACTACTGCCCTGGTGGTCTAGTGACCTCTTCCGCCTTCGGGGCAGGAAAGAGCCCCCTCTTTCCTGCCTGGAGCGCTGCCCTGCATGCATCCTTCCTGTTCATGATCTCAGCGCCGATTCAAATGGCCGCCGAGAGTTGAAGTGACCTCGCGAGACTTCAACTCTCGGCAGCCATTTTGAATCGGCACCGAGATCACGAACAGGAAGGATGCATGCAGGGCAGCACTCCGGGCAGGAAAGAGGGGGCTCTTTCCTGCCCCGAAGAGGTCACTAGACCACCAGGGCAGTAGTAAGGTAAGGGGAGGGGGGTGATGGGGAGGGGGAATTACGGGGTGTGTGACGGGGGGAGGGGAAAATGTGACAGGGGGCGGAGCGAGGGCATCAAAGGGGGCAGGGCGTGAAAGGGGCGGGGTGGGTGTGAAAGGGGCGGGGCATGTGTCCTCCTTTTGGGGGGACAAAATATGGTAACCCTTGTCGCAGCAGACTGGGAAGGTACAGGAGTGCCTGTGTGAATCACAGATGGCCCGAAAATGTAAGCTGCAAGCTGTGCATCGGCTGCGGGAGAAAGAAGCGACAGCTATCCTGGACCTGCAGGGAGGAAGGTAGGAGAGAGGCTGGATTTGGAGAAAGTGTGCTGGTGTGAGAGGAGAGGGCTACAGAGAAAGGGAAAGGGAGACCTATGTGGCGGGGGGGGGGGGGGGGGGTGGAGACCTATGTAGCCAGGACAGGGGGGTGCAGACACCCATTGTGACTGAGGGGAGGGGTGCCGCTGAGATCCATGTGGCCAGGACGGGGGGAGGGGGGAGGAGGTGTGGAGACCCATGTGGCCAGGCTGATATTCAACTCTCAAGTGGCCAGGTTTACTGCATAAATGGGACCACATAAAAGTCTGTCCTATTTTTATGCACTAGGCCATGGATGCTTAATTGCTGAATATGAACTTAAGTGACTGTCAGGCTCATTTTCGAAAGAGATGGACATCCATCTTTCGACATAAATCGGAACATGGACGTCCATCTCCCAGATACACCCAAATTGGTATAATCGAAACCCGATTTTGGACGTCTCTAGCTGAAGTCCGTCGCAGGGATGTCCAAATCTCAAGGGGGCGTATCGGAGGTGTGGTGAAGGCGGGACTTGGGCGTGCCTAAGACTTGGACGTCTTTGACCCATAATCGAAAAAAGCAGGGACGTGATTTTTTTACGAATAAGGCACAAAAAGGTGCCCAAAATGACCAGATGACCACCGGAGGGAATCGGGGATGACCTTCCGTTACTCCCCCAGTGGTCACTAGCCCCCTCCCACCCTCAAAAAACATCTCTAAAAATATTGATTGTCAGCCTCAGATGTCATACTCAGGTCCATGACAGCGCATGCAGGTTCCTGGAGCAGTTTTAGTGGGTGCAATGCACTTCAGACAGGTGGACCCAGGCCCATAACCCCCCCCCCCCCACCTGCTACATTTGTGGAGGAAACAGCAAGCCTTCCAAAACCCACCACAAACCCTCTGTACCCACATCTAGGTGCCCCCTTCATCCGTAAGGGCTAAGGTAGTGGTGTACAGTTGGGGACGTTCATATCTAAGGATGTCCAAATCCAAGGACGTCCTTGGTATTTTCGAAACAAAAGATGGACGTCGATCTTTTTTCAAAAATACTCTTTTCCCCACCTCCGGATTTAGATGTTTTACAAAGACGTCCAAATCCCAACTTAGACGTTTCTTTCGAAAATGCCCCTCTATGGGGCTCGTTGTCAAAGCACGTAGACTTACAAAGTTCCATACGTTACTATGTAACATAAGTCTAAATGCTTTGAAAATATGCCTTTATGTGTTATCCAGCTTAAAAATAACGGGATATTCAATGCCGAAGCCCGCACAGATCCCAGATGTGAATATCCGGGAATAACTCTGTCGGCGATGAGCAAAACGTTCACTGCTGCCAGCTGAATATCGGACCCTAATTGAACAGTTTAGGAATTCTAGGCAGGAACAAACAATTATCCTTTCTTCACTCTAGTCGCCATATTGGGCAGACTAGATCAGAGAATCCCAACACGTGGTACGTGTACTCCTAGAGGTACGCACACCATTAGCAGGGGTATGTGGCATGCAAATGGCAGATGAAATTTAATGTGGACAAATGCAAGGTTATGCACATTGGAAAGAATAATCCAAATCATAGTTACCTGGTGTTAGGGTCCACCTTGGGGGTTAGCATTCAAGTAAAAGATCTGGGTGTCGTTGTAGATTATGCGCTGAAATCTTCTGCTCAATGTGCAGCAGCGGCCAAAAAAGCAAACAGGATGCTAGGAATTATTAGGAAAGAGATGGTGAATAAGACCGGAAATACTATGATGCCTTTGCATCGCTCCATGGTGCGACTGCACCTTGAGTATTGCATTCAGTTCTGGTCGCTGTATCGCAAAAAAGATATAGCAGAATTAGAAAAGGTTAAAAGAAGAGAGACCAAAATTATAAAGGGGATGGAGCTCCTCTCATATGATAAAAGGCTAAAGAGGTTAGGGCTCTTCGGCTTGGAAAAGAGACAGATGAGGGGAAATATGATTGAGGTCTACAAAATCCTGAGTGGTGTAGAACGAGTAGAAGTAAATCGATTTTTTACTCGTTCCAAAAGTACAAAGACTAGAGGACACTCGTGGAAGTTATATGGAAATACTTTTAAAGCAAATAGGAGGAAATATTTTTTTCACTCAACAAATAGTTAAGCTCTGGAACTCTTTGCCGGAGGAGGTGGTAACAGTGGTTAGTGTATCTGTGTTTAAAAAAACGTTTAGAGAAATTCCTGGAGGAAAAGTCCATAGTCTGCTATTGAGACAGACATGGGAAGCAACTGCTTGCCCTGGGATTTCTAGTATGGAGTGTTGCCACGATTTTGGTTTCTGCCAGGTACTTGTGACCTGGCTTGGCCACTATTTGGAAAACAGGATACTGGGCTAGATGGACCATTAGTCTGACCCAGTATGGCTACTCTTATGTTCTTATGTTACTAACAGCTGACCAGCAATTTCATGCTTGAGTTCTTTGAATAACCTTGGTTGTATGCCATCCGGTCCAGCTGATTTACTACTCTTTAATTTGTCAATTTGGCTCAGTACATCTTCCAGGTTCTTCCCTTTCTTGTTCCTTACTTCTGCTCCTACTTCAGTTTCTGTCATATGTTTTCTTTATTCTTTTGTGTGTTCTTCATTTAGAGGATCTTTACTAAGCCACGGTAGTGTTTTTAGGAATATAATGGGTGCCTCGGCGTTTACTGCCAACTGATTTCTACTGCAAGCTAAAAATGCTACTGCAGCTCAGTAAAAGACCCCCCTTAATCTCCTTTATTCATTGAACATTGTGCTACATTTTCTTCTTCCCTCTCGTTTCTCCATTTTCTTCTTCTCCACTTTCTTACATTTTCCTTTAGATGTTTCATTTCTGCTGCCATTTTTACTTGCCATTTCCGTTTTGCCATTTATTTCTATTTTTTTACTCTTGTTTTTTTTTCTTTACCCTACACCTTGTGGTAGTTACTACAGTCATCCCTTCTTTCTCCCCTTCTTCTCTCACATACCCCTCTTTCCCTTTTTGCTAACACACTCATTCCTCCCCAACTTGCACATAAAGCTTACTCACTTTCACTCACCTTCTCCCTCGCATATACATATCTCTTTCTTCCTTTTTCATTTTTTCCTCTATCTCTTCCTCATCTGTCTTCCCCACTTCCCTCTTCAATTCTCTACTTCTCTCTCCCTTATTTCCAGCAATCCATCACATCTCCTCCATTTCTTCCCTCCATCCTTTCCCCCACCCTCCATTTCTCCTCCATCTCCCTTCTTTTCCTCCTTCAGCTCTTTTTTTTCCTTAACCTTTTTCCTCTATCATTATCTTCCAATGTTCCCTTGTCTCTTTCTTCCCTGATGCCTCCCCTTCAATTGTTCCTCTGTCTTTCTCCTGATCCTTTGAGGCCCCCCCCCCCCCCCGCCATACTCTCTACAGCATTGGTGGCAAAGTGGCCAAGAGCCATCTCCCAGAAAATCTGGGCTCTTGAGGTGCACTCCTCGATCCAGTCATCCCTCCCTGCCACCCCAACTGCTTGATCTGTTTTTCTTTAAGCACCTGCTAATACCAGGGAAAGTCATACTTTTGTTATTTCTTTGCCCCTGAGCACAGATAACAGGGTTGATCCAGTTCTGGGTTCCCAATTACATGCATGGGCTTGTAGTCTTGCTTTTCTTAGGAAATTGCTGACCCTAAACTTGAACTGTTCCACCAAAATAGTGAATAGTGAATACCCTAAGGAAAAATGTACACTGGCTCCCACTTAAAGAACGCATAGCGTTCAAGGTATGTTCTCTAGTTCATAAGATCATTCACGGAGATGCACCAGCCTACATGTCAGATCTGGTAGACCTACCACCCAGGAACGCTAGAAGATCATCCCGCACATTCCTTAATCTCCACTTCCCCAGTTGTAAAGGCCTAAAATACAAACTAATGCATGCGTCAAACTTTTCATACTTGAGTACGCAGTTGTGGAACGCATTGCCACGCAACCTAAAAACTACTTATGAACTAACTAGCTTCCAAAAATCCCTGAAGACCCACCTATTCAACAAGGCATACCAATAAGATTAGCAACTATAAATGTAATACATCGCCTCCTTACCTACTACCAGCACTGTTTTGGTTTATATCTGCTTGTTTGAATCTCGATTACGCTACTTCCTATGACATCCCCACCTCACCTACCATCAGTATTGTATTCTAGTTGTATCTAATGCCTAAACTTCGATTATGATATCCTTTATGTAACACTAAATGCTTCCCTCAACCTACTAACTACCAATAATGTTACATTGTAAGCCACATTGAGCCTGCAAAGAGGTGGGAAAATGTGGGATACAAATGCAATAAATAAATAAATAAATAAAATGCGTGGAAACTCTTTTCACCCTAATATTTACAAATTGCTGACCCTAATCTTGAACTGTTCCACCAAAATAGTGAATACTCGAAATCAAAATGCGTGGAAACTCTTTTCACCCCAATATTTACAAATTGCTGACCCTAATCTTGAACTGTTCCACCAAAATAGTGAATACTCGAAACCAAAATGCGTGGAAACTCTTTTCACCCCAATATTTACAAATTGCTGACCCTAATCTTCAACTGTTCCACCAAAATAGTGAATACTCGAAATCAAAATGCGTGGAAACTCTTTTCACCCCAATATTTACAAATTGCTGACCCTAATCTTGAACTGTTCCACCAAAATAGTGAATACTCGAAACCAAAATGCGTGGAAACTCTTTTCACCCCAATATTTACAAATTGCTGACCCTAATCTTCAACTGTTCCACCAAAATAGTGAATACTCGAAACCAAAATGCGTGGAAACTCTTTTCACCCCAATATTTACAAATTGCTGACCCTAATCTTGAACTGTTCCACCAAATTAGTGAATACCCGAAACCAAAATGCGTGGAAACTCTTTTCACCCCAATATTTACAAATTGCTGGCCCTAATCTTGAACTGTTCCACCAAAATAGTGAATACCCGAAACCAAAATGACTGGAAACTCTTTTCACCCCAATATTTACAAATTGCTGGCCCTAATCTTGAACTGTTCCACCAAAATAGTGAATAACCAAAACCAAAATGCATGGAAACTCTTTTCACCCCAATATTTACATGAATAGTGTTTCACAGTGACCAAACAAAAACATTTTTTTAATACTTATCAGAATTTTATACATAAATTTATTTAATGTGTATGTTTTTGAAAGGGAGGGGGAAAAGCCTCAGCAGTCAAAGGTAACAGCCACTGATTGGATCTTAACCCTCTTCAATTCTTCCAATGCCTGGGCTCCTTATGACTTAGACCAATCATCGTCTAAAAATCTCCCCCTTTTTTTTTTTAATATAAATTTTCTCTTCTCCAAATCAAGTGTCAAATCCTCAACCGTCAATTCTTCAACTATCTTCGACAGTATCTTAACATTTGGTCGCTGCCCACTTATTGTTTCTGTAAATTGCCACACGTCCTTTCACAGCATGCAAAAAACAAAGCACTTAAGCTTCAATGTTCCGTCTACCAACGGGGACCCGTTTCATCCTTACGGGCTTCCTCAGGGAATGTAGTTCTTCCTTATCCGAAAAACATACTTTCATTCATTTCCTGGACAGGATGGTAGGCAGAGATTACATACACATGAAATAAATGTATGTATAAAAATTCTTATAAATATTTTTTACCACTAAGGCACTTTACTCTTGTCAACACAGTCTTTTAAATCAATCTAATAATCTTGACTTCAGATTTCCGGTGTGCTTATTTTGCTTCATAAACTACACCTCTCCGCTGTATCGTTATTCTAACAGCGGGAATCCTCATTAGTCTAGATTAATGATTTTTTGCTTTTTCACTTTTTTAACTTAGCACTTATCTTATCTTCCCGGCTTTCTCACTGGTTTGCTCTACAGTGCGCTTCTGTTTCGTAACATCTTCATCTGGAGCTATAACTTTTATATGCCAGTTCTTGTGCCAGTTATATCTTTTCTCTACTTAGCTTATCCGTCTCTTTACTTGAATGTATCTCTTGGTCACAGTGAAACACTATTCTTGTAAATATTGGGGTGAAAAGAGTTTCCACGCATTTTGGTTTCGACTTTTCTTAGGACTCGATCAACCTTGTCGGATGAGTATGGATCCACTTGGCACCCCCTTGTGAATCTCCATCAATCTGTCTTAGAATTGTCTTCTTCCCAGCTCACTGTGAATCTTGCAGGTGTGGGAGGATTTTGTAATTTCATTGTCTTTTGTAACACAGCCTCTCTCTCCTTTAATTCTATTTTTTAATTGTTTCGCATTCTGCCCGTCTGTCTGAGTTAAAAGCTGCTTAAATCATAGCAAAGAGAGGAAAAAAAAGTAATCCTTCTGCTACTAGGCATTCTTTGAGTCATTAAAAATGTTTTCAAGTTTGGGGTAAGCAAATACTTGAGATCCAATTAAACGTTCTCTGGATGATAGAAGAACATGGAGGAGGTATGTGCTTCCTACTTTGCAGATTAATTACTAAGCTGCTAGATTTCATCATGGGCTTGCTTAGGAGCAATGTCCTCCACCTTCGGGTGTCACCTACCAATTGGGCAAGCACAGTCTACCTCTTCCTGTTCAAATGTTATGAATCTGGTCCACAAGCTCCCAAATGTCCTACATGAATCACGATTTCCAACCTCTTTTTTTAGGAATAATCCTTGTATCTCAGTGGGTACATAATACCCTGACCTGGTAGATTGGTACAGCAAGGGGTTTAAATGTATTTGCATAGCAGCGCAATGGGGTGGGTCACGGGGACCATGTCTTCACCGATATTTTGCCCAATACAGCATCAGCAACTAGAGAGCTCGAGAGTCAAGCCTGGCTCCTCTGACTAAAAATGTGTTCTGCTACCCTTGAATGTATGGAAAAATTGGGGGGGGGGGGGGGTCTTTTACTAAGCAGCGGTAAGCCCAATGCTGGAAGTCCCGCCAGGCTACCGCAGCAGTACGGCGGTAGTCCCCACCCCCAGCATGCACCATTCCCGGCAGGACGTCAGACTCAGAGAAACAGAGCGAAGCCTTGCAGATCAGCCAGCGAGGTCCTCTTCTTCCGGCACAAGGCTTCGTTCTGTTTCTGTGAGTCTGACGTCTTGCACGTTGTACGTGCAGGACGTCAGACTCACAGAAACAGAGCGAAGCTTTGCAGATCAGCCAGCGAAGTCCTCTTCTTCCGGTGCAAGGCTTCATTCTGTTTCTGTTCTGTTTCTGACTCAGAAACAGAATGAAGGAAGAAGAGGACCTCTGGTTGGGGTCCCCCGCCAGCAAAGGTAAGCGGCGGTGGGGAAGGGTTGGCTGTGGGAGGGGGGATCGAGAGGGTCATCGGCAAGGAGGGATCAAAGTTGGTGGTGGCGGCGGCGGTGGGAGGGGGGGTCGGCAATGGCAGGGGGGTGTCGGCGGCGCTGGGAAGGGCTAACGTGCCCCCTCACCTCGGGCTCTGGACCCCCCTCCTGCCGAAGTCAGGCTACACCCCTGATTGAGTTGTGAGCCAATTTAGTTGGGCACACATCTTGAATCGGTGCCCAAATTTTGGGTGCCCTACATAGACTCCGGGGCAAATTGACATTGCAAAACCTTTATGCGCAGAATTGCAACCTGGTAGATTTGCCGATGAGTCGATAGAGATGGATTTTTCTGCTCAGATGTGCGCACATGACCAGTGTTCTCTCTCAGGTTAGGGCGCACGTTCTGCGCAGGTCCTATTTGCATACAATTTGTTCAGTGCATGTCGATGCAGTAAATCAGGTGCGTAGCTACGGGTGGCCACGGGGGCCTGGGCCCCCGCAAATTTCATCCGGGCCACTGGTTTGGCTGGCAGTCGAAGCCTTCTTCAGCGCAGTCTCCGGTGCAGCCGCGTTCTCTGCCTGCCCCCTGCTCTTCTTTCTTTTCGCTCCTGTGCACGCTGACGCTCAGCAGCAGCGTGCACAGGAGGAGCAAGAAGAAAGAAGAGCAGGGGCAGGCAGAGAACGCGGCTGCACCGGAGACTGCGCTGAAGAAGGCTTCGGCTGGCGGGGGTTGGAGACCCAAGCCAGCAAAGGTATTTGTTTGTGAGGGGGCGGGCCAGGTGGTGGAGGGGGGCAGCGGGGCAGCACTCAAAATGTGCCCCCAACCTCGGGCTCCGGCCCCCTCCACCATGAGGTCTGGCTACGCCCCTGCAGTACATGCGTTGGTAATCAGCAATTCATTGTCAAATGTCCTCCTTTCTGTCAGTGAATGAGCAAGCCTATTGCATCAGCCCCTTTGTCTTTAGCAGACAGTCACAAACTGCCTGGGGGGGGGGGGGCGGGGGGAAACCCTTCTCCACAGGGGATCCATTACCCTGCAATCCACAGCTACCCACCTGGTCCTAGCAGAAATATAAGCTGCTCCTGCACCTCCTTCCTCCCTTTTAATAACTCTGATAGAACAGATTGTTCCACTGCGTGAAGCCTTTTAAATGCCACTCTCCCTGTCTCTGTATCAAATCGCCTAATTATATTAATGAAGTATTCCCCAGAGACACCACAGTAATGCAAACGAAAGGGAACATGAGGGGGAGAGCTGCAATCTCATCCCTAGCTGGGAACATTTAAACATCAAAAACCATTTTCCTGGAAACCTTTTCATTTCCATTGCTCTGTTCTGTTTCCTTAAGTGTAAAAAGCCATTAAACCATTTAAACAATTAAAATTTGATAAGATAAACCAGGAAAAAAAAAATTTTGTTCTTGCCTGCCTGCTCCCTCCAGCTGAGTTTGCTGTCATGACTCCAAGGATTTTCACCCTTCCCTAAGGATGGGGCACTGTTGGCACACAATCCCTAACTCACATATGGGGGGGGGGGGGGGCAATACAGAGAACCATGCAGTAGAGCTGGCTCAGAGCACTGCTTCTATTGCAAAATTAATGATAAAAACAATTCCACAGCTATGCAGTAAGTAATGTGCATGCAGTTACTGCTGCATTAAAAATGTGTTTGTAATCAGCAATTTACTACTACTACTACTACTTATCATTTCTAAAGCGCTACTAGACGTACACAGCGCTGTACACTTGAACATGAAGAGACAGTCCCTGCTCGACAGAGCTTACAATCTAATCAGGACAGACAAACAGGACAAATAAGGGATAAGGGAATATTAAAGTGAGGATGATAAAATAAGGGTTCTGAACAAGTGAATAAGGGTTAGGAGTTAAAAGCAGCATCAAAAAGGTGGGCTTTTAGCTTAGATTTGAAGACGGCCAGAGATGGAGCTTGACGTACCGGCTCAGGAAGTCTATTCCAGGCATATGGTGCAGCAAGAAAAAAGGAACGGAGTCTGGAGTTGGCAGTGGAGGAGAAGGGTGCAGATAAGAGAGATTTACCCAGTGAACGGAATTCCCGGGGAGGAATGTAGGGAGAGATGAGAGTGGAGAGGTACTGAGGAGCTGCAGAGTGAATGCACTTACAGGTCAATAAGAGGAGTTTGAACTGTATGCGGAAATGGATAGGAAGCCAGTGAAGTGACTTGAGGAGAGGGCTAATATGAGCATAACGACCCTGGCGGAATATTAGTCGTGCAGCAGACATTTGTTATCAAATGTACCTCTTTTTGTCGGTGCATGAGCGGTAATTGGTTCAAACAGTAAGAGAAAGGGGGACATTGAAAAAAACAAAAGCACTGGATTTGCACCCCAGCCCAGCTTTCTGCAGTGGTCCCTGCTAGTCCAGTGGCCCCCCTCATTCCCCTGACCTAACACCCCTCCCGCCCTCAATATTAAAATAAAAATCCCTGGTAGTCTAGCACTCCCTCCCTCTCCCCAACCCCTTGACCTACAACATTAAAAAAAAAAATCCTGGTTTCTAGCAGCATCCCCCCCCCCCCCCACAACCTGACCTGACCCTCCCCCCTCACCCCAACTTAAAAACACAATCAGTGGTGTCTAGTGGCACCAGACGTCCCTAGAGCGTACCTGGAAAGAGGCAGGATTGATGCCCACTTGCAGGGTTACCATATGGCTCCAGAAAAAGGAGGACGGATTGAGCCAGCCGGGTTTTACTTCCATTGCTTTGAAAGCAATGGAAGTAAAACCCAGCTGGCTCAATTACTTCCATTGAAAGCAATGGAAGTAAAACCCGGCTGGCTCAATCCGTCCTCCTTTTTCTGGAGCCTTATGGTGACTTGCTCCTAGGGAGAGAAGAAATCCTGATGCAGTGCTTTCAAAGCACAAACAAGCTTATTTTTTTCCAAGGTGAACTATCAGTCTGCTTACTGTGGTACAGCTGCCCAGGAAGTTCTGAACCTTGTCACAGTTTGCAGGAGAGGGGGATGGGTCCTTCAGCTTTTCCAGCATGCAAATGAGGGCAAGCAGACAGGTTGATGGGAGCATTTCTACACACCTTGAGGGGATTCGTTCACTGAAGGTAATAAAGCTTGTGGGTCATACTATGCCTATGGAGAGAGCTGAATCAGAATGAGGGAATTGAAAACCTGTTCCCTATGAGTTTAGGGGAGAGGTAAATTGGTGGCATGTTGGGAATTCAGTGAGGGGCCCTTTTACTAAGCCGTGTAAGCGTCTACATGCACCAAAATGGAGTTACCGCCCGGCTACCACACGGCTCTTGTAGTAATCTCGCTTTTTGGCACGCATCTGATATGTGTGTCTGAAAAAATAGTTTGTGACGTGCGTATTGGGCACGCGCCAAGTGGCATTTGGCACGCGTAGGCCATTACTGCCCAGTTACCAAGCGAGACTTTACCGCTAGGTCAATGGCTGGCGGTAAGGTCTCAGACCCAAAACGGATGCGCGGCAATTTTCATTTTATCACACGTCCATTTTCAGAAAAAAAGTTTAAAAAGGCATTTTTTTTTTTGACAGGTGCACTGAAGAATGATTCTGCTCGTGCCCAAAACATGTGTCCACACTACCACAGGCCATTTTCAGCGCACTTTTGTAAAAGGGCCCCTGAGAGAGCTGCTACTGGAAAAGCTGTGAGCAAAAGATAATTAATTAATAAATAACACCCATCCCCCTATCATTTGCATAATGCAATGAAGAGGTCAAGGAATGGGATGTGTGCAGGTAAGGCCATGTGCATCCTGTTCAGTGCTAAAAAAATAAATAATTATTTCATAAACATAAGAACATAAGAAACATAAGAAGAGAAAACGTCATTGACCCAGAATCTATCTCCCACCTTACCCTCCTCTCTCTATCACCTGTCTCTCCCTCCCTACCCATCCATTTACTACCCATCCATCCTTCTATTATGTTATACTTAATTTCCTACTTTACATAACAAAATTCTGTGTTACCTATTACTATGTAAGCCGCATTGAGCCTGCTTTTAGTGGGAGAGTGCGGGATACAAATATAATAAATAAATAAACTTAAGCGTTGCTATATTGGAACAGACCAAAGGTCCATCAAGCCCAGTATCCTTTTTCCAACAGTAGCCAATCCAGGTCACAAGTACCTGGCAAGATCCCAAAACAGTAAAACAGATTTTATGCTGCTTATCCCAGAAATAAGCATGGATTTTCCCAAGTCCATCTTAATAATGTCTTATGGACTTTTCGTTTAGGAAATTAGCCATACCTTTTTTTAAACCCTGCTAAGCTAACCGCTTTTAAGAAAATTGGGATTCCACTGGCCACTCTCCAATCTTCTGTTACCATGCTTGATTTTAAAGATAAAGTACATTTTACTAACAATAGCTCTGCAAGTTCATTTTTCAGTTCTGTCAGTACTCTGGGATTATACCATCCGGTCCAGGTGATTTGCTACTCTTCAATTTGTCAAATTGCCCCATTACATCTTCCAGGTTTACAGACATTTGTTTCAGTTTCTTCGACTCGTCAGCACTGAATACCATTTCTGAAACTGGTATCTCTCTCATATCGTCCTCAGTGAAAAGTGAAGCAAAGAATTCATTTAGGGCTCTGTTTACTAAGGTTTGCTAGAGTTTTTAGCATGCGCTAAAAATGCTAGCGCACCTATAGCATGGCTTATTAAACAGAGCCTTTAATCTCTCCCACTATGGCCTTCTCTTCCCTGAGTGCCCTTTTTACCCCTCTGTCATCTAGTGGTCCAACTGATTCTTTTCCCAGCTTCTTGCTTCTAATATACCTAACAAATGTTTTTACTATGTGTTTTTGCCTCCAACAATCTTCTTTCCAAGTATCTCTGTGCCTTCATTATCAGCGCTATCCATTTGACTTGCCATTCCTTATGCTGTTTCCTATTCTTTTCATTTGGATCTTTCCAGCTTAAATTGAATCATGAAAAAACAAACATTTTATGGATGAGTCCGTTTGATTTGCCCAAATTTCCTCAACTTTTTTTCTATTGGAGCAAACTCTTTCACCTTCAAATCTTGTTCCAGGATTCTTGATTTTTTCTTCTCATGTTAAGTCTTTAATAATAAAAAAAATCTTTTTATATGCTGAGGAAATCGAGGGCAATTGTCGCGTCTCTCGCGCTTGCCGCGCTCTCGAGGACCTTGGCATACTTTCAGGCTTCTTCCCTGGGAGCACGGGGTTTGTGAGTCCATAGGCCACTACCGTGGAGTGGCAGTGGCAGGCAAGATCACCTTCCAGGTGGAGATGAGACAACCCTGGACCGGAACCCCGGACTGGAGTTCTACACAGGAATACTCGGAACTGGAACGCACCGGACGGGTGCGCACTGGAGTGGGGCCCGCTAGCCTGGACACACTGGAGTGGCCCCACTGGACTGGAACATACAGGAGTGAAACCCGCTGGACTGGAACACACTGGACCTAGGCTTCACCTACACTTGACCGCCTTTCCCCGAGGGTTGAGCCCTCAGGTTCTGGCAGCCGGTAGGACTTACAGGAAAACCCGGAACTGGAACTTGCAAGCAGGAACAGCAGGAATGAAGATCCAGGAGTGCCCCCTGGCACCTAGGCGAAGGCAAGGCAGACAGGCAGGGACTGTCCGGTTCTGGCAGTTGGCAGGTTTCAACACAATGACTAGTAAACTGTACCTAGGCTAATAGGAACGCTATACCCAGGCAAACCAGTCATACACAAGAAACATACACAGAGCAAACTCAGGAGACTTAGAAAAGCTATACACCAGCTAACCACAAAGCTGTGCCCAAGCTAACAAGTCATGCACTGGAAACATACACAGAACACTAGCAAAGCTATACACAGACTACAAGCCACACGGTGCCTAATGTTGGAATGTAATTGTATTTTACATGCATTGCCTGTCACCTATTATTTCTCTGTGATTACTCTGTGACCTCTGATGTGAATTACTTAGAGAGGTCACATAGCTATGCAACTTCCTGTGGGGGTTAGACACAGCACATGCAGCACATGCAGCACATGGAGCACATGGAGCTCATGATCTCTCCTAACCTGAGAGGATCTATGGTGGTGTGAGCATCCATTACCATCTAAGCACATGGAAGGAGCTGATAATACAAATGTATAGTAATATGTATATATAAGCCTGTCTGATTATAATCTAACTACAAACTGTGAGTAAACAGATGTTTTGTTACTTCAACTTTAAAGTGACTCAGCAGTGAATTATTCAGGGGTGAATGAGAGAGAGATGAAGAAAGAAATTAACATTTCTAAAGCTGAAGCTGTGTGTACTAAAATCTGCTAATTATTTACTACAAATAATCCAACAAAAGGGTTATGGGCCCAGGGTCCAGGAATTGAAAAAGAAGAGAAATATTACCAGGCAGAAAAAAAAGGCCACATTTTTCTCTTAAGTTTTAAAGGAAAGATTCAGTCTGTCTCTCTCTCCCCCCACACAGCAGACAGAAGGCTAAGAAAATGGCTGAGGGAAGAAATTCACCATTGTTCTATTCTCTCAAGGTGCCTAAATTAACTGAGTTTAATTATCAGCAATGGGAATTAAGATTCATATGTCTCCTTCGAGCAAAAGGATTATATATATGCTTAGATCAAGACAGAACAGCTGAAAATATGGCTGAATGGGACAATGCAAACTATTATGTGAAGTGCATGCTTTTGGAAGCTCTCTCAGAGAAACAAGCCATATTAGTGGAGGGAAAAGATACACCAAAGGACATTTTATATAAACTGAGAACTATGTATGCAACTACATATGCAAAGCAGCAACCAATTTGGTTGGCAGAGTTGAATGAAACCAAATTAAGGGATAAAAGTAAATGTAATGATCACATTATGCATCTTATGTCTTCATTTCAAAAGCTAGAACTTTCTGGAATTCCCATGTGTGATGCATTGAAAAGAGCATTTCTTTTTACCTCACTATCAAAGAAGTTTGATGTTTTTAGGTCTGTAAATGAGGCCATTGAAGGGCAATCTTTTGAACAGGCAACATCAAAACTAAGGCAGGAATGCATAATAAATGATTCTGAGGAGATGTGTTCTCAAAGCAAGTCAGAGAGAAATGAAACAAATTTCTTGGCAAAGAACAGAGGAAGGCGGAGCTATGGGAAAACTCCACCCAAGGGCAAGCTGATTTGCTACTCATGTGGAAAGGAGGGACATGTATCTAAATGGTGTAAGGAAACACAAAACACTCCCTCTAGCTCACCTAAGCCAATGGAACTAAAGAATTTTCAAACCAGGAAATGTATGAAGGACAAAGATAAACACAAGGGCTTTCTAATGACAGAAAAATCTTTGACTATGGTAAATAATAATTCAAATGAAAGTACTTGGATTTTAGATTCGGGGAGCACATGCCATTTAACCAATTGTAAAGATTTCTTTCAGGAAATGTGTCCAGAGGAAGGTATTCTTAAAACTGCAAACGCAGGGACTGCTAAGATCCAAGCAAAAGGTATTGGATTCTTAAAATGCAAAGTGTCTAATGAAGTTAAAGAAATTCCTGTAAGTGATGTCTTGTATATTCCCCAAGCAGTTTGCAATATGCTTAGTGTATCTACATTAGATAAGAAGGGATTTGTGATTCATTTTGAAAACAGTAAGTGCACAATCTCTAAAAATGATGAAGTGTATGCTGAAGCTTTTATGCATAATGATGTTTATAAGCTGAACATTTCAGGTGAAGCCTCACATATGGCGCAAGTAAGGAAGAATGATGGTAAATGTAGTCTGGAAATCTGGCACCGCCGCCTGGGACATCGTGATTCTAAGGTGATCCAGGATCTTTACAGTAAGCAACTGGCCACTGGCATTCAGATAAGTGCAGATGCTGGTAAAATGGAGAAATGCATAGACTGTGTTACTCAAAAAGGTGTGAGACCCTCATTTCCTGCATACACAGGAAATAGGAGTAATAAAGTACTGGACTTAATACACAGTGACTTATGTGGACCGTTTAATATCCCATCATTGGGAAATAACAGATTTGTGCTAATATTCTTGGATGATTTCTCTAGATATTGTGTGGCCTATTTGCTGAAAGAAAAAAGTCAAGTCACAGACATGCTGAAGAAATACGTAGCCATGGTGAGCAATAAATTTGAAAGAAAACCAAAGGTTCTTCAGACCGACAATGGTGGTGAGTTCACTTCACAAAGCATGCGCACATTTCTAGAACAAGAAGGCATTCAGCATATCACAACAGTAGCTTATACACCAGAGCAAAATTCTGTTGCAGAGAGAAAATTTAGGTCACTTGTGGAAATGACCAGATGTATGCTGTCAGATAGCAATCTCCCTAAAAGACTATGGGGGGAAGCCATTCTCACAGCAGTGTACCTACAAAACAGAATGCCAACTAAAGGCGCTGAGCGCACACCACATGAGACATGGCATGGTAGGAAGCCAAACCTGTCACACATAAGAACATTTGGAAGTACAGCATATGCTCATGTACCAAAGCAAAGAAGGCATAAGCTGGATTCCACAACAGAAAGGGGCATTTTAGTTGGCTATACTCCAGGACACAAAGGATATAGAATTTTGAATCTGAAAACTGGCATTGTTGGCATAAGACATGTTACATATTTTGATGAAAACAAAAGGGTTGATAAAGGCTGGATTATCCCAGATGAGCCTTATCATCCAGAATATGAAACTAGAACCATAATAGACATGCCAGTGTATATAAATGCCATACCAAGGCAGATGTCTGAAAGCAACTCATCTGTATCTAACGAGGAACAGGCAGAGGAAGCAGACACAGAAAGGATCATTGAAGAAGACAGTACAGTTGGAGAAGGGGAATCAATTGGAGAAGTACTCTCAGATTTAGAGGATGCGGAAAGGTCAGACCAACCTGTAGTCAGACGCTCATCCAGGGAAAACAAAGGTGTTCCACCCCTAAGACTGTCTTACTTAACAAAGTCAGCAGAAGCTCAAGAGCCCTTAACATGGGATGAGATTGAGAAAATGCCAGCAGAAGAAGCTGCTGAATGGCATAAAGCTGCACAGGAAGAAATTGATGCATTGGATAAAAATAATACTTGGATTCTTACAAAATTACCTCCTGGCAAGAAAGCTATAGGATGCAAATGGGTATTCAAGTTAAAAAGGAATGCACAAGGAAAAGTGGAAAGGTATAAAGCCAGATTAGTGGCAAAGGGATATCTTCAAAAATATGGAGAAGATTTTGATGAAGTGTTTGCACCTGTAGTGAAACACACGACAATAAGAACACTTCTGAGCATTGCAGTCTCAAAAGGCATGCAAGTCAACCACATTGATGTGAAAACAGCGTTTCTTCACGGAGAAATAACTGAAGACTTGTACATGGAACAGCCAACAGGTTTCATAAATACAAAACAAAGACAGCTAGTGTGTAAATTAAACAAAGGTCTTTATGGATTAAAGCAAAGTGCAAAATGTTGGAATGAAAAATTGCATGAAATATTGACAAATTTAGGATTTAAGCAAGGTGAAGCAGATAAATGCTTGTACACTAGGTGCACAAATGGACAATATGCATACATTTTAGCTTTTGTTGATGATCTGCTCATTGCAAGCAAAAGTGAGCAAGAGTACAAGGACATTGTAAAGTGTTTAAACCTCAATGTTGAGATAAAAGAACTTGGTAATGTGTCATACTATCTTGGTATAGAAATTGAGAAACAAAATGATGGTTCTTATCTTCTAAGCCAGAAGCAGAAAATAAATGAGCTTATTGAAAGTTTAGGTATGCAAGATGCCCAAGTTGTAAGCACTCCCATGATCACTGATTTTCTGAAGGATGAAACAGTAAGAGAACCTTTACCAGATAACATCCAATATAGATCAGCCATAGGTAAGCTTTTATATCTAGCTACCACATACAGGGCTGATATAGCAAATGCAGTAGGAATTTTGAGCAGAAGGGTCAGCTCACCTACCAAATCAGATTGGACTGCAGTTAAAAGGATGGTAAGGTATTTAAAGGGTACCATTGATTGTAAATTAAAGATTTCAGCCAATAGTAATCCAAAACTAATATGTTACTGTGATTCAGATTGGGCAGGGGATCATTCTGATTATAAATCCACAAGTGGATATGTGTTTATGTATGGAAATGTACACATTTCATGGGCCAGTCATAAACAAAGTATTGTGAGTTTGTCTTCTACAGAAGCTGAATATGTGGCAGCATCGGAAGCGTGCAGAGAACTGATGTGGATTGAAAAACTTTTGCTGGATTTTGGAATAGCTGAAAAGAGACCAATCCAGATAATGGAAGATAATCAGAGCTGCATCCGACTGTCACAGAATGACAAGGTTCAGTCACGCACCAAGCACATCGCAACGAAATACCACAACGTGCGAGAGTTGGCGAAAGAAGGGGTCATCAGTCTACACTATTGTCACACCAGTGAGATGACAGCTGACATCATGACCAAACCGTTACCCAGAGAACATTTTGTGAATCTGCGTATAAAGCTTGGACTTTGTATGAATAAATAATTGCATGACAGTTATGCATGAGAAGGGGTTTGTTGGAATGTAATTGTATTTTACATGCATTGCCTGTCACCTATTATTTCTCTGTGATTACTCTGTGACCTCTGATGTGAATTACTTAGAGAGGTCACATAGCTATGCAACTTCCTGTGGGGGTTAGACACAGCACATGCAGCACATGCAGCACATGGAGCACATGGAGCTCATGATCTCTCCTAACCTGAGAGGATCTATGGTGGTGTGAGCATCCATTACCATCTAAGCACATGGAAGGAGCTGATAATACAAATGTATAGTAATATGTATATATAAGCCTGTCTGATTATAATCTAACTACAAACTGTGAGTAAACAGATGTTTTGTTACTTCAACTTTAAAGTGACTCAGCAGTGAATTATTCAGGGGTGAATGAGAGAGAGATGAAGAAAGAAATTAACATTTCTAAAGCTGAAGCTGTGTGTACTAAAATCTGCTAATTATTTACTACAAATAATCCAACACCTAAGCTGGCTAGTCAAGTATTAGGAACAAACACAGAGAACTAGCAAAGCTAAGCACAGGCTACAAGCCAGACGGTGCCTAAGCTGGCTAGTCTACACTAGGAACAAACACAGAGAACTAGCAGAGCTATGCACAGGCTCACAAGCCAGACGGTGCCTAAGCTGGCTAGTCTCACTAGGAACAAACACAGAGAACTAGCAGAGCTATGCACAGGCTACAAGCCAGACGGTGCCTAAGCTGGCTAGTCTACACTAGGAACAATCACAGTCTTGGGATAGTGGCTAGCAAGGGCGGCTAGTCTAACACTAGGAACAATCACAGTCTCGGGATAGTGGCTAGCAAGGGCGGCTAGTCTAACACTAGGAACAAACACAGAGAACTAGCAGAGCTATGCACAGGCTACAAGCCAGACGGTGCCTAAGCTAGCTAGTCTAAACAAACATAGAAACTCACACAGAGCAAACACTGAAACCGTGTACAGAGCACTCTATACACCAGGACCTTTAGATGAGATGCAAAGGCCCGGACTGTAGTCTCCAAGCGACTAATAAAGCCCTTCAACACCAGAGCCACAGCTGCAGCAATCACCTTGCAACCAAACAGAGGCTTGACACACAGAGCAGTCAGCCCATAGGAAGGAACAGCGGGAGCCATCTTGGATACTGGCAAAGAGGAGGAGGCGGCAGCCATCTTGGAAGAGGCAAAGCCCACACAGGTGAGGTTCAGTAGGGCAATCAGCACACAGAGCCAGAGAGAACCTAAGACAGACACAGACACAGAGACAAGCAGAAGCCAGCACAGACACTGACTCCCAGAAACAGGGTAAGTCTGAGGGTTGTCACGGCCACGGACGTGACAGCAATCTTCAATCTTTTTGAGCCTGTAAAGTTTAAACTACTAGTTCAGACACTAATCCTACATATCATTGTTATGTTGTTATCCATTTATCCTATTTACTGACAATTATACCTTGTCCTGATATCATTATATTATGTTATCCACTTACCTGCTTCTTAATCAACATAATTTTCGTATGAAGCTTAATAGCAATAATTCTGACATTCTTCTCCGTTAATATGATTGCCATAATATTCCTATGCACCTTATCTGTTATATATACTCTGATTCTCTATTCCATCAATGTGATTGTAGTTGTATTATATTGTAAGCCACATTGAGCCTGCAAATAGGTGGGAAAATGTGGGATATAAATGCAGCAAAATAAAATAAATAAAATAAATACCTAGGATAGATTATTGCAATGTTACATACGTTGGATATTCAAAGATTCTTGGGTCCTTTTACATGGCCACAGTAAAAAGTGGCCTGCAGTAGTGTGGACGTGTCTTTTAGACGCATGCTGGGCCATTTTTTACCGTGGCAGGGAAAAGGCAATTTTTTAATGGGCCGGGAAATGGGCCTGCACTAATATTACAACTTTTTGTGATAGAAGACGTGTATAACACAACATAACATTTTATGAAGAATTTTATTTGATCGTTTATCACTTATTTATTTTACTATACCGTCACTTATTGCTTGGTAAATCAAAGCGGTTTACATGTTAATACAATAAAATACACATAAATTAAAACTATTCAGAACTCCGTTTAAAATAGAAGACAAAACTTTCACACTAAAAGATTCAATTAATCAACTTAAACAACAAACACACATCAAATAATGACATCAACAATTAGAAAGCACTAAAGACCTGTGTAGTCAGCCAGTCAAAAACTCAGTCAGTGATGAAAATTTTAAGCGCTATCCGAAAACGAGAATATGGTTCCTCTAATGGCTTCATTCACCTCGCTTTTTAACCATGCCAGCTGTCGTTTGTCTTTCCTTCCTCTTTTTTTTAATACACGGAATAAACCTGGTCTGGGTTTCCAGGATGGTATTTTTGAATAGTAAAAATCTAAAAAAAAACTGGAGAGCAAACTATAACTAGAAACTAAATATAATAAAGTAAATTTGCTCTAATATTGGCTCCAACTCAGAACATACGGAATATGCAAAAAATTAACAAAAAGAATAGTATCCACACCTGATGTAAATTTTTGACCTTTGCAGCTGCTCCTCTGTTTGTTTGTTTTTACCATTTTCCTCATTTTATCATAATCAGCTTTTTGAAAATTAAATGCTAACGTATTGGATTTCCTTATGTGTACTTACTCCAGAGATTATATTTTTATTGACTGTTTTATGTTGTATGTATTTGTGTTTTATAACTTTTTATTATGTTTTTGATCTTAATATTATGTATGTTTAATGTGTTCTCCGCCTAGCATTTTGTAGATAGTGCAGAATAGAAATGCCGCAAATAAATAAATAAAATACATAAATCAAATCTGATCATGTTATGATCACTCTTATCAAGTGGCCCCAGCACCATTACCTCTTGCAGCAGATCATGCGCTCCACTAAGGACTAGGTCTAGAATTGTTCCCCTTTTTGTTGGCGGTGGTGCTGTGGTGAAAATGTGCCTATTGAAAGCTTAACTGCAGCATATCAGCTCTCAGTTCTACCCACAAACCCAAATAAGCTTAGGGGCCCTTTTTACAAAGCTGCATAAGCGTCTACATAGTAACATAGTAGATGACGGCAGAAAAAGACCTACATGGTCCATCCAGTCTGCCCAACAAGATAAACTCATGTGTGTATACCTTACCTTGATTTGTACCTGCCTTTTTCAGGGCACAGACCGTACAAGTCTGCCCAGCAGTATTTCCCGCCTCCCAACCACCAGTCCCGCCTCCCATCACCGGCTCTGGCACGGACCGTATAAATCTGCCCTCCACTATCCTCGCCTCCCAACCACTATCCTCTCTTCCCCCACCTGCTCCGCCACCCATTTTTGGCTAAGCTTCTGAGGATCCATTCCTTCTGCACAGGATTCCTTTATGTTTATCCCATGCATGTTTGAATTCCGTTACCGTTTTCATCTCCACCACCTCCCGCGGGAGTGTCCCCAAACTAGACGTGTATCTGGAAAGAGACAACATAGTAACATAGTAGATGACGGCAGAAAAAGACCTGCACGGTCCATCCAGTCTGCCCAAGAAATGTGCCACTTTTTTGTGTATACCTTACCTTGATTTGTACCTGCCTTTTTCAGGGCACAGACCGTACAAGTCTGCCCAGCAGTATTTCCCGCCTCCCAACCACCAGTCCCGCCTCCCATCACCGGCTCTGGCACGGACCGTATAAGTCTGCCCTCCACTATCCTCGCCTCCCAACCACTATCCTCTCTTCCCCCACCTGCTCCGCCACCCAATTTCGGCTAAGCTTCTGAGGATCCATTCCTGCTGCACAGGATTCCTTTATGCACATCCCACGCATGTTTGAATTCCGTTACCATTTTCATCGCCACCACCTCCCGCGGGAGGGCATTCCAAGCGTCCACCGCCCTCTCCGTGAAGAAATACTTCCTGACATCTTTTTTGAGTCTGCCCCCCCTTCAATCTCATTTCATCTCCTCTCGTTCTACCGCCTTCCCAACGTGTGCAAAAATGGAGTTATCACACGGCTACCGTGCGGCTCTCGCGGTAATTTCATTTTTGCCGTGCGTCCGATAAATACATTTTTATTTTCTGCCCTGCGTATTGGACTCATGCCAAGTGACATTTGGCACGCATAGGTCATTACCGCCCGGTTACCGTGTGAGACTTTACCGCTAGGTCAATGGCTGGTGGTAAGGTCTCAAACCCAAAATGGACACGCAGCAATTTTCATTTTGCTGCACGTCCATTTTCAGCAAAAAGTTTCAAAAGACATTTTTACAGCTGCGCTGAAAAATGATTCTGCGCACGCCCAAATCCCACGCCTACACCACCGCAGGCCATTTTTCAATGCACCTTAGTAAAATGACCCCTTAGACTTCTGAGATCTCTAATCAGCTTCCCACTGTGGGTCCCCTTTCCTTATGGAGTTAACAACCTTGCTGATAAAACAGAGGTGTGATGGTTATTATAATAAATTTCTCTATACCGTTCTCACACAGGAAACTGGTAAACAAATGATCTGACAGTGCAACAGGACAAGGAAACGTCAGCTGGAATGAGGAACTGGTTAAACATCAGAGATCGGAGAATAGTGATCAAAGGAGTTCACTTGGCTAAAAGGAAAGTGACCTGTGGGGTACCACGGGGTTCGTTACTGGTTCCTGTTCTTTTCTATATATTTAGTAACAACATTGCTAAAATAGTCAGTTTTGCAGGAGATGCAGAAAGCTGCAATAGCGGAGGTATACCAAGCAACTGGGCATGGGAGCCTTCGTCAGAGCAAGGGTTGATGAAGATGCTGAGATCAGGGATTCTCAGCTCGGTCTGGTTTCACTATAAGCATGCATGATTTTAAATTGCATTCTAATAAGGCTATGTGTAGTTCATTGTATGTTGTTTACTATTCTAAGTCGCTTTAAAACCTGGTTGAGGTCTACAAGATCCTGAGTGGTGTAGAACGAGTAGAAGTAAATCGATTCTGACGAAGAAGGGCAACCTTCGAAAGCTAATCAAGAAATGTATTAAGTTATGTCCAATAAAAAAGGTATCATCTTATTTTCTTTTCCATGTTTTATTTTGTTTGATTTCTATTGATAACCTTTAAGAGTGGATTAACACGGCTACCACACCTCTCTATTTAACATGTAGAACCCCAAAGAGTAGCAACATTCCATGTAGAATCCCAAAGAGTAGCAAGATTCCATGTAGAACCCCAAAGAGTAGCAACATTCCAAGTAAAATCTCAAAGACTAGCAAGATTCCATGTAGAAGAAGGGCAACCTTCGAAAGCTAATCAAGAAATGTATTAAGTTATGTCCAATAAAAAAGGTATCATCTTATTTTCTTTTCCATGTTTTATTTTGTTTGATTTCTATAGATTCTACATGTAATGTTGCTATTCCACTAGCAGTATTCCATGTAGAAGTCGGCCCTTGTAGATCACCAATGTGGCCGTGCAGGCTTCTACATGGAATGTTGCTAGTGGAATAGCAACATTCCATGTAGAATCTCCAAATAGTAGCAACATTCCATGTAGAATCTCCAATAGTATCTATTTTACTGTCATAGTAATGCTTGAATGTTTTCACTTATATACACTGTCAGCTAGCACATTTGCTTATTTCCGATCTGAGGAAGAAGGGCAACCTTCGAAAGCTAATCAAGACATGTATTAAGTTACGTCCAATAAAAAAAGGTATCATCTTATTTTCTTTTCCATGTTTTATTTTGTTTGATTTCTATAGATTCTACATGGAATGTTGCTATTCCACTAGCAACATTCCATGTAGAAGTCGGCCCTTGCAGATCACCAATGTGGCCGCGCAGGCTTCTGCTTCTGTGAGTCTGACGTCCTGCACATACGTGCAGGACGTCAGACTCACAGAAACAGAAGCCTGCGCAGCCTTCTACATGGAATGTTGCTAGTGGAATAGCAACATTCCATGTAGAATCTCCAATAGTAGCAACATTCCATGTAGAATCTCCAATGGTATCTATTTTACTGTCATAGTAATGCTTGAATGTTTTCACTTATATACACTGTCAGCTAGCACATTTGCTTATTTCCGATCTGAGGAAGAAGGGCAACCTTCGAAAGCTAATCAAGAAATGTATTAAGTTATGTCCAATCAAAAAGGTATCATCTTATTTTCTTTTCCATGTTTTATTTTGTTTGATTTCTATTGATAACCTTACTCATTCTAAAAGTGCAAAGACTAAGGGACAGTCGACCTTTTTCTCTCATCTGCGGCTTAACTTTATAGAACTTTTCCGTTTGAACTCAGCTTTGTGTGTTTTATTATATTGTACTATAGTACATGTTGGGTTTTTTTTTCTTTTGTTTGATGTATCTTTAAAAATCTAATAAAAACATTTTTTTTTTTAAATGCCCCCTCCGTGTCTTCCTAAGCAGCTTGGCTGTCCTATCTGCACGGTCTAAGGTCAAAAGGCCTGTTTATCAGATCTTTCCTTGGAAATGGATTTATAGCTCTCTGATTTCACCGAGTCTTCCTATTTCAATTTAAAAAAGAAAAGAGCAGAATCCATCGTGCCCTTGACACAACTCTAGATCTTATAAATAACGGACTCCAACAACTTTGAAAGTGACTTTCACAGGGAAAAGGCAACAGTTGATTAGCTGAAGCCCAGGAAAGTATTATAGCAAATAAGAAAAACTGTTTAATTAGAGAGAGCACAATGAGTGATAAATTAGAGTGATTATTTATAAGAATGATTTTTGAGAATAAACTTGCTTTTATTTGTAGAAACAGGCTATGCAAAATGTGCTACCATATACACGTACGAATATTATATTCTGGGAGCAAACTGTGGTGACGCAATTCTGATTAAAGAGAATTATAAGAACACTAGTTAAAAAAGGCCCGTTTCTGACACAAATGAAATGGGCGCTAGCAAGGTTTTCCTCGGAGTGTGTATGTTTGAGAGAGAGTGTGTGTGAGAGTGACTGTGTGTGAGAGAGAGAGAGAGTGAATGTGCGAGTGTGTGTGTGTGTGACAGAGAGAGAGTGAGACTGGGTGTGTCCGTGAGAGAGCGAGTGTTTGTGTGAGCATGAGAGTGTGTGCCAGGGCCCCCCCCCCTTTCTCCCAGTTCCAGGGTCCCCCTTCCCTCCCTCTGAGTTCCAGGGTTGTTGTCCCCCTCCCTCCCTCCGAGTTCCAGGGTCGTCCCCTCCCTCCCTCCCTGCCTCCAAGTTCCAGGGTCGTCCCCTCCCTGCCTCCCTCTGAGTTTCAGGGTTCCCTCCCTCCCCTGCATTCATCCATATGCAGGCAATGTCCTCTGTGCCCTGCCCCCTCCATCCATCCATATGCAGCATCTCTCCCCTGCCCCCTCCACCTCCTTCTGAGTTCCAGGCCCCCTCCTTCTGAGTTCCAGTGTCCCCCTCCCTCCCATTTCCATGGTCCCCCCTCCCTATGTCCCTCCCTCCCAGTTCCAGGGTCCCATGGAACTGGGAGGGAGGGGGAACGGAGAGTGTTGGAGGAGTGATGTCAGCAGGTGGTTACGATCCCAGTGAGACACATTGGAATGTTGGAGGAGCAAATTATTCTATTAGATAAGAGTAGCTATACTGGGTCAGACCAGTGGTCCATCTTGCCCAATATCCTGTTTTCCAAAGTACCTGGCAGAAACCTAAAACATGGCAACATTCCATTCAGAATCTCAAAGAGTTGTAACATTCCATAGTTCAAATCCCAGGACAAGCAGTTGCTGCCCATGACTGCATCAATAGCAGACTATGGACCTTTCCTCCAGATATATAATGTAACCTTCAAAATAATTCTTCAAAGATAATAATCATATAATCACCGCAATGAGGAACATATAATATGCATATAAGGAAACGAAGTCCTCAGTTGGCACGAGACTTGCACTAACAAGTGCAACACTGTGATACCAGTAAAGAGCTAATATTTTGTAAAAGCATCCTCTGTTCAGGCAAACTATGGGCCCTGTTCACTTATTTGCGGTAGCATTTTTAGTGCGCACTAATGATAGAGAGGCCCATATATTCCTATGGCTGTCTCTAGCATTAGCACTTGCTAAATATGAAGCAACATAAGCACTGGCAAGTCGGATGCAAAGCAGTAATAAAGAAGGCTAAAAGAGAATATGAAGAGAAACTTGCCGCAGAGGCTAAAACTCACAGTAACAACTTTTTCAGGTACATCAGAAGCAGAAAGACTGCGAGGGAATCCATGGGACCATTAGATCAAGAAGGAGCAAAAGAGGTGCTCAGGGAGGACAAGGCCATAGTGGAGAAACTGAATGAATTCTTTGTTTCTGTCTCTCATTCTCCCTGTCTCCTCAGCTCGAAACCTTGGGGTCATCTTTGACTCTTCTCTCTCCTTCTCTGCTCATATCCAGCAGATTGCCAAGACCTGTCGTTTCTTTCTTTACAACATCCGTAAAATCCGCCCCTTTCTTTCCGAGCACTCTACCAAAACCCTCATCCACACCCTTGTCACCTCTCGTTTAGACTACTGCAATCTGCTTCTTGCTGGCCTCCCACTTAGTCACCTCTCCCCTCTCCAATCGGTTCAAAACTCTGCTGCCCGTCTCGTCTTCCGCCAGGGTCGCTTTACTCATACTACCCCTCTCCTCAAGACCCTTCACTGGCTCCCTATCCGTTTACGCATCCTGTTCAAACTTCTTCTACTAACCTATAAATGTACTCACTCTGCTGCTCCCCAGTATCTCTCCACACTCGTCCATCCCTACACCCCTTCCCGTGCACTCCGCTCCATGGATAAATCCTTCTTATCTGTTCCCTTCTCCACTACTGCCAACTCCAGACTTCACGCCTTCTGTCTCGCTGCACCCTACGCCTGGAATAAACTTCCTGAGCCCCTACATCTTGCCCCATCCTTGGCCACCTTTAAATCTAGACTGAAAACCCACCTCTTTAACATTGCTTTTGACTCGTAACCACTTGTAACCACTCGCCTCCACCTACCCTCCTCTCTTCCTTCCCGTTCACATTAATTGATTTGATTTGCTTACTTTATTTATTTTTTGTCTATTAGATTGTAAGCTCTTTGAGCAGGGACTGTCTTTCTTCTATGTTTGTGCAGCGCTGCGTATGCCTTGTAGCGCTATAGAAATGCTAAATAGTAGTAGTAGTAGTAGTAGTTTCTGTCTTTATGGAAGAAGATGTAAGAGATCTGCCTGTACCGGAAATGGTTTTCAAGGGTGATGATGGGGAGGAACTGAAAGAAAGCTTGGTGAACCTGGAAGATGTACTGAGCTAAATTGACAAATTAAAGAGTAGTAAATCACCTGGACCGGATGGCATACATCCAAGGGTACTCAGAGAACTCAGGCATGAAATTGCTGATCTGTTGTTAGTAATATGTAACCTGTTGTTAAAATCGTTCATAGTACCTGAAGATTGGAAGGTGGCCAATGTGATGCTGATTTTTAAAAAGGGTTCTAGGGGTGATCCAGGAGATTATAGACTGGTAAGCCTGACGTTGGTGCCAGGCAAAATAGTGGAAACTATTAAAAAGAATAAACACGTAGACAAACATGGTTTAATAGGACAGAGTCAGCATGGGTTCAGCCGAGGGAAGTCATGCCTAACCAACTTGCTTCATTTCTTTGAAGTCATAAATAAACATGTGAATAAAGGTGAGTCGGTTGATGTAGTGTATCTAGATTTTCAGAAAGCTCTTGATAAAGTTCCTCATGAGAGACTCCTGAGAAAATTAAAGAGTCATGAGATAGGAGACAAGGTTCTGGTGTGGATTAGGAATTGGTTATTGGACAGAAAACAGAGGGTAGGGTAAATGATCATTTCTCTCAATGGAGGAGGGTGAACAGTTGAGTGCCACAGGGATCTGTACTGGGACCGGTGCTATTTAACATATTTATAAATGATATGGAAATCATAACATTGAGTAAGGTGATTAAATTTGCAGATGACACAAAACTATTCAAGGTTGTTAAAACATGTGCGGACTGTGAAATATTGCAGGAAGACCTTAGGAAATTAGAAGACTGGGCATCCAAATGACAGATGACATTTAATGTGGACAAATGCAAAGTGATGCACGTTGGAAAGAATAATCTGAATCATAGTTACCTGATGCTAGGGTCCACCTTGGGGGTCAGCACTCAAGAAAAAGGTCTAGGTGTCATTGTAGATAATACGCTGAAATCTTCTGCTCAGTGCGCGGAAGCGGCCAAAAAAGCAAACAGGATGCTAGGAATTATTAGGAAAGGGATGATGAATTAGACCGAAAATACTATAATGCCTTTGTATCGTTTCATGGTGTGTCCACACCTAGAGTATTGTGTTCATTTCTGGTTGCTGTTTCTCAAAAAACATATAGCAGAATTAGAAAAGGTTCAAAGAAGAGCAACCAAAATGATAAAGGGGATGGAACTCCTCTCATATGAGGAAAGGCTAAAGAGGTTTGGGTTCTTCAGCTTGGAAAAGAGGCGGATGAGGGGAGATATGATTGATGTCTTCAAAATCCTGAATGGTGTAGAACGAGTAGAAGTAAATCGATTTTTTACTCGTTCTAAAAAGTACAAAGACTAGGAGACACTCAAGGAAGTTACATGGAAATAGTTTTAAAACAAATAGGAGGAAATATTTTTTCACTCAATGAATAGTTAAGATCTGGAATTCTTTATGTGCATAAATTGTGTTACTATCTGTTTAAGGTATCATAGAAATAAGCAGTGGATATTCCCCAAGTCCATTTTAATAATGGTCTATGGACTTTTCCTTTAGGAAGTCATCCAACCCTTTTTTAAACCCCGCTAAGCTAACTGCTTTTGCCACATTCTCTGGCAACGAATTCCAGAGTTTAATTACACGTTGACTGAAGAAACATTTTCTCCGATTTGTTTTAAATTTACGACTTTGTAGCTTCGTCACGTGCCCCCTAGTCCTAATATTTTTGGAAAGAGTAAACAAGCGATTCACATCTACCTGTTACACTCCACTCATTTTTTATAGACCTCTATCATATCTCTCGTCAGCCGTCTTTTCTCACTCCACTTTGTCTAGACCTGTAGGGATGCAGATGAGTAAAACAATGCGCTTATATCTGGTTTGCCCTCATTCGGAGCTCTCTCTTCTCCCTTAATCTCTTTTCCTGGGGTCTAATCATTTTCCCATATAAGTAGCCCTATATGTCAGCCTTACTTTGATCCAATTCTGAAGCTCAGGACTGCAGCCGGAGAGAAAGTGAACCAAGCAGGCATTTGCTCTTCAGCTGTTCTGACACCCCACAATACTCTTACACTCTTTGGCGATTGCATTCTTGGGCTAACTTGCATGCTTACGGTACAGAGACACTACTGGGGAAATAGTTTAGCATTCCCAAGCTAAGCTTTGTTAAATGTTAACCACACTCGGAACATAGTAACATAGTAGATGACGGCAGAAAAAGACCTGCATGGTCCACCAGTCTGCCCAACAAGATAAACTCATACTGTATGTATATACAGTGGGGGAAATAAGTATTTGATCCCTTGCTGATTTTGTAAGTGTGCCCACTGACAAAGACATGAGCAGCCCATAATTGAAGGGTAGGTTATTGGTAACAGTGAGAGATAGCACATCACAAATTAAATCCGGAAAATCACATTGTGGAAAGTATATGAATTTATTTGCATTCTGCAGAGGGAAATAAGTATTTGATCCCCCACCAACCAGTAAGAGATCTGGCCCCTACAGACCAGGTAGATGCTCCAAATCAACTCGTTACCTGCATGACAGACAGCTGTCGGCAATGGTCACCTGTATGAAAGACACCTGTCCACAGACTCAGTGAATCAGTCAGACTCTAACCTCTACAAAATGGCCAAGAGCAAGGAGCTGTCTAAGGATGTCAGGGACAAGATCATACACCTGCACAAGGCTGGAATGGGCTACAAAACCATCAGTAAGACGCTGGGCGAGAAGGAGACAACTGTTGGTGCCATAGTAAGAAAATGGAAGAAGTACAAAATGACTGTCAATCGACAAAGATCTGGGGCTCCACGCAAAATCTCACCTCGTGGGGTATCCTTGATCATGAGGAAGGTTAGAAATCAGCCTACAACTACAAGGGGGGAACTTGTCAATGATCTCAAGGCAGCTGGGACCACTGTCACCACGAAAACCATTGGTAACACATTACGACATAACGGATTGCAATCCTGCAGTGCCCGCAAGGTCCCCCTGCTCCGGAAGGCACATGTGACGGCCCGTCTGAAGTTTGCCAGTGAACACCTGGATGATGCCGAGAGTGATTGGGAGAAGGTGCTGTGGTCAGATGAGACAAAAATTGAGCTCTTTGGCATGAACTCAACTCGCCGTGTTTGGAGGAAGAGAAATGCTGCCTATGACCCAAAGAACACCGTCCCCACTGTCAAGCATGGAGGTGGAAATGTTATGTTTTGGGGGTGTTTCTCTGCTAAGGGCACAGGACTACTTCACCGCATCAATGGGAGAATGGATGGGGCCATGTACCGTACAATTCTGAGTGACAACCTCCTTCCCTCCGCCAGGGCCTTAAAAATGGGTCGTGGCTGGGTCTTCCAGCACGACAATGACCCAAAACATACAGCCAAGGCAACAAAGGAGTGGCTCAGGAAGAAGCACATTAGGGTCATGGAGTGGCCTAGCCAGTCACCAGACCTTAATCCCATTGAAAACTTATGGAGGGAGCTGAAGCTGCGAGTTGCCAAGCGACAGCCCAGAACTCTTAATGATTTAGAGATGATCTGCAAAGAGGAGTGGACCAAAATTCCTCCTGACATGTGTGCAAACCTCATCATCAACTACAGAAGACGTCTGACCGCTGTGCTTGCCAACAAGGGTTTTGCCACCAAGTATTAGGTCTTGTTTGCCAGAGGGATTAAATACTTATTTCCCTCTGCAGAATGCAAATAAATTCATATACTTTCCACAATGTGATTTTCCGGATTTAATTTGTGATGTGCTATCTCTCACTGTTACCAATAACCTACCCTTCAATTATGGGCTGCTCATGTCTTTGTCAGTGGGCACACTTACAAAATCAGCAAGGGATCAAATACTTATTTCCCCCACTGTACCTTACCTTGATTTGTACCTGCCTTTTTCAGGGCACAGACCGTACAAGTCTGCCCAGCAGTATTTCCCGCCTCCCAACCACCAGTTCCACCTCCCATCTCCGGCTCTGGCACAGACCGTATAAGTCTGCCCTCCACTATCCTCGCCTCCAAACCACCAACCTCTCTTCCCCCACCTGCTCTGCCACCCAATTTCGGCTAAGCTTCTGAGGATCCATTCCTACTGCACAGGATTCCTTTATGCATATACCACGCATGTTTGAATTCCGTTACCGTTTTCATCTCCACCACCTCCCGCGGGAGGGCATTCCAAGCATCCACCACCCTCTCCGTGAAAAAATACTTCCTGACATCTTTTTTGAGTCTGCCCCCCTTCAATCTCATTTCATGTCCTCTCGTTCTACCGCCTTCCCATCTCCGGAAAAGATTTTTTTGCGGATTAATACCTTTCAAATATTTGAACGTCTGTATCATATCACCCCTGTTCCTCCTTTCCTCCAGGGTATACATGTTCAGGTCAGCAAGTCTCTGCTCATACGTCTTGGAACGCAAATCCCATACCATTCTCGTAGCTTTTCAGTTTGATGCAAGTTAACGCACAAGCTTCTCAGTCACAGACCTTTTAAAAACGCATAACTCTTCATCATTATATGTTCTTGAGTACTCCAAACAACCTGTATTAGTAACTAACACATTCGACGAACACATTCTTATGTTTACGTTCAATCAGAGCATCCCGTGATTCAAACTATTTTTAGCAGTTAACAGACCTTTATGTATTTCTATGGAGATTCGGAGAACACTGAGAGTTTACGGTTCTCAGTTATTCATTTGACATTTACCAGAGTCGGAAATTTCACAGGTACATTATTTATGCCTGGAAATGCTTCGTGAAAAATTCTTGCAGAGGGATATAAAAATCAGTGGTAAAAATAATTTCAGTCTGAGCAGAAATTATGTAATTGTTGGTACAGAAACTAAAGGCGTAAGAGTTATAAAACTAAATCTGTGAAACCATACTTGAAGAGGTTTTAAAAAAATGTTATTTACTTGGATTTATTAACCACGTTTATGAAGAGATTCACCCAAGGCTGTGTACCAGGGGCGTAGCCAGACTTCGGCGGGAGGGGGGTCCAGAGCCCAAGGTGAGGGGGTACATTTTAGCCCCCCCCCCCCCCCCGCCATTGCCGCCACCGCCACCACCAACTTTGCCCCCCTCTGCCGACGACCCTCTCGACCCCCCCTCCCGCCGCCAACCCGCCGTCGCCTAGCTTTGCTGGCGGGGGACCCCAATCCCCGCCAGCCGACGTCAGAAACAGAAGGATACCTTTTGCGGGAAGAAGAGAACCTCGGCTGGCGGGGGTTGGGGTCCCCCGCCAGCAAAGCTAGGCGACGGCGGGTTGGCGGCGGGAGGGGGGGTCGAGAGGGTCGTCGGCAGAGGGGGGCAAAGTTGGTGGTGGCGGTGGCGGCAATGGCGGGGGGGGGGGGGGCTAAATCTATGGGGGCCCAGGCCCCCCCTTGGCCCCACATAGCTATGCCACTGCTGTGTACAGCAGGTACAGTTTAACATAAAACTTAGGGGTCCTTTTTCTAAGCCGCGTAAGCGTCTACGCGCACTCAACGTGTGCCAAAATGGAGTTACCGCCCGACTACCACATGGCTCCCATGGTAATTTCTTTTTTGGCGCGAATCCGATACGTGCATCTGAAAAGTATTTTTTTTATTTTCAGGCGCGTGTAACGGCATTTTACGTGCCTCAGGGGTCAGAATGGTTCTTATGTGTTTAATATGGAATAATGGAAATGAACCACGAAGTTAGGGGCATATTGCCCACTACGTCGTGATTATCCTATTAATCAAACAGAACGCTGTCTGTGAAAAAAAACGCGCTCTGTTTGATTAATAGGACAATCACACACAAGAACCATTCTAACCCCTGAGGCAGGCGTTTGCACACCAAAACACGGCCCGTGTCGGGTCATTTTCAGATTAAAGGACGACCGTCATCTCTATCCTGAAGGCCCAGTGTTGCTTTTTTTTCTGTTACTAATTAGTACACAGCCATTAAAAATAATTACCGTGTAAGTACTTACCACCACCCATTTTGTAGTTGGTAAGGGCTGATGCAGTAATCCTGTTTCTGGTAATGTAGATACACATTGGGAAGAATAATCCAAATCATAGTTACCTGATGCCGGGGTCCACCTTAGGAACCAGCACTCAGGACAAAGATCTAGGTATCATTGTAGACGATATGCTGAAATCTTCTGCCCAGGGTGCGGCAGCAACCAAAAAAGCAAACAGGGTGCTAGGGATTATTAAGAAAGGGATGCAAAATATCATGAATATTATAATGCCTTTGTACCGCTCCATGGTGCGACCTCACCTTGAGCATTGTGTTCAATTTTGGTCATCATATCTCCAAAAAGTTATAGCGGAATTAGAAAAGGTTCAAAGAAGAGCAGCCAAAATGATAAAGGGGATGGAACACCTCTCATATGAGGAAAGGTTACAGAGATTAGAGAGAGGATATGATTGAGGTCTATAAAATCCTAAGTGCAGTAGAAGGGATAAAAATGAATCGATTTTTCACTCTTTCAAAAAATACAAAGACCAGGGGACACTCAATAAAATTACATGGAAATACTTTTAAAATAAGTAGGAGGAAATATGTTTTCTCTCAAAGAATAGTTAAGCTCTGGTTAGCGTATTTGGGTTTAAAAAAGGTTTGGACAAATTCCTGGAGGAAAAGTCCATAGTCTGCTATTGAGATTTGCTTGCCCTGGGATTTGTAGTATGGAATGTTGCTACTCTTTGAGATTCTGAATGGAATCTTGTTATTCTTTAGGATTCCAGAATCTTGTTATTCTTTGGGGGTTCTACATGGAATGTTGCCACGATTTGGGTTTCTGCCAGGTACTTGTGACCTGGCTTGGCCACTGTTTGGAAAACGGCTAGATGGACCATTGGTCTGACCAAGTATGGTTACTTTTATATCTCATGTTCTTATGCTAACTGATTAGCGCAGACACATTCACTCTCCGCCCCCCCCCCCCCCCCAGACATGCCCCCCTCACACAACAATTACAAAACATTTTAATCTGTGGTAAGTGCATGCTAGCCCTTCCTGCACCTTAGTAAAAGGATCCCTATATCTCTAAATATAAAATGTACCTCCAACGTTCTAATGAAGCCGGAACTTCCGTAGTTGTGTAGATCGCTTTTGCCCATGAGTGTGTGCCCCGCCCTCACATTACAACGTGATGGCGTCGAGGGCGGAGCAATCACACTCACCAACTCACCGTCGGAGGGAGAGAAGGAGGGAGGGTGGGGGATTACCTTGCTAGCGCCCGATCGTCATGACGTCGAATCGCATCGCTCAGGCGCATAACGGACCTATCCACCACCCGAACAACATCAATCGCCGGCACAGAGAAGAAGAGAAATGTGGCTGTCGTCAGCACAGGTACGCGACGGCGAAGGGGGGGGGTTTCTGCGGGAAGGGGGGCCAACAGGGTCACGGCACGGGGGTCAAGGGGTCAGTAACGCCGAGGGGGGTGTTCAAATCGGAGGGAGGGGGAATCTGGAACTCGGTGGGAGAGGTGTGAGGGGGCCTTCAACTGGGAGGGAGGGACGGGCGTCAGGGGGACTTGAACTGGTAGGGAGGGAGGGAGGGAGGGGGGTCTACAACTCGGAAACAAGGAAGGAAGGAAGGGAGGGAGGGAGGGGGTCTGGAACTCAGAAAGGAAGGAAGCGAGGGAGGGAGGGGGCTGGAACGAGGGAGGGAGGGGGGTCTGGAATTCAGGAGGAGGGAGGGAGGAAGGGGGGGTCTGCAACTCGGAAACAAGGAAGGAAGGGAGGGAGGGAGGGGGGTCTGGAATTCGGGAGGAGGGAGGGAGGGAGGGGGGTTTGCAACTTGGAAACAAGGAAGGAAGGAAGGGAGGGAGGGAGGTCTGGAATTCGGGAGGAGGGAGGGAGGGAGGGGGGTCTGCAACTTGGAAACAAGGAAGGAAGGAAGGGAGGGAGGGAGGGGGGTCTGGAAAGAAGGAAAGGAAGGAAGGAAGCAAGGGAGGGAGGGGGGCTGGAATTCGGGAGGAGGGAGGGGGGGAATACCTTGCTAGCGCCCATTTCATTGCCTACTGAAACGGGCCTTTTATACTAGTGTTGTTATAAAACAAACACCTTCTTGTTCTCTTTTTACCAACAGCAGTTATAAGACAGCGGAAGGAAGATTAACAATATCTCTGATATCATTTAAGATGCTCCACTAAAGAGTGCATTCACTGAAACAGGTGCACTTCTCTTTAGGGAAAAGACTGATTAATCATCGGTAGCCAGCTTTAGGAAGAAAGTTTGCTCAAAATTTGGTAGACAGAATTGGAATTTCGTCTTTTCGTGAGGGAAGAGGAACCTTTGAAAATCTGCAGTATGGGACCATACACTTCAGCCGCAGTCATGCGGAGCTTCAAAAGTAATACCCCAAGTCCCCTAGGGCTAATTAACAGACACTCTGATCAGAAGTAACTGGTTACTAAAAGGATTCTTCCTAAGGAAAAGCAGCATTAAATGGGGATGTGTAAGCAGCTGAGATACACTTCAAATTAAAAGGTGTACTTCCCTTTAATTTGTAGTCTTGTTACCTTATCTACCTCATTGTTGCAATGCAGAACCTGTTAGAATTTAACTACTAGAAACTCTTAGAGGGGCATAATCGAACAGGGCGCCCAAGTTTTCATGAGGGCGTCCTCGCAGGACGGCCCCGCGAAGGGGCGGGGAAACCCGTATTATCGAAACAAGATGGGCGTCCATCTTTCGCTTTGATAATACGGTCGGGGACGCCCAAATCTCAACATTTAGGTCGACCTTAGAGATGGTCAACCTAAATGTTGAGGTGGTCGACCTTAGAGATAGTCATCCCCGGTTTTCGGCAATAATGGAAACTGAGGACGCCCATCTCAAAAATGACCAAATCCAAGCCCTTTGGTCGTGGGAGGAGCCAGAATTCATAGTGCACTGGTCCCCCTCACATGCCAGGACAACAACCGGGCACCCTAGGGGGCACGGCAGTGGACTTCAGAAATTGCTCCCAGGTGCATAGCTCCCTTACCTTGTGTGCTGAGCCCCCCAAAACCCAGTCCCCACAACTGTACACCACTACCATAGCCCCAAGGGGTGAAGGCACCACCTACATGTGGGTACAAGGGTTTCGGGTGGGTTTTGGAGGGCTCACATTTACCACCACAAGTGTAACAGGTAGGGGGAGGATGGGCCTGGGTCCGCCTGCCTGAAGTGCAATGCATCCACTAAAACTGCTCCATGGACCTGTATACTGAAGGCATGGAGCTGGGTATGACATTTGAGGCTGGCAAAAAAAAAATTTTAGTTTTGTTTTTTTTTAGGGTGGGATGGGATTGGTGACCACTGGGGGAGTAAGGGGAGGTCAACCCCGATTCCCTCCGGTGGTCATCTGGTCAGTTCGGACACCGTTTTTGAGGCTTGGTCGCAAGAAAAAATGGACCAAGTAAGAACATAAGATATAAGAAGTGTCTTTCCTCCCATTTCGGTGTCCTTTGATTCTTCCGAGAACTCTGAAATATTCAGCATCTCCATCCCCAGGCTCCGATATGGATTTTTCAGCCAATTTCTTCTCAGCTATGTAAAAAACACAGGAGGTCAATGGTAATGCATTAGATGGGTATTTTCAAAATCTCCAAATGGTATTTCTTCTACATTTCGAGAGGAGAATTAAGGAAAGAGCTCGGAGAGTTCAAACACCTCAGGGTCAAACACGAGAGGCTGTAACTAAAGAATTCTTCACCAAACTCATTCGAAACGACTTTAATCTTCCATGTCTTCTTTAACTCTTCTCTCTGGTTTTGAAGCACGGTTTGATGTTTCTGGACTTTGCTCTGAAGCAGGGCTGCCGAGAGACTGAGCCGGGCCTGGAGCAAGGCCGTTGCCAGGCCCCCTCCCCAGGATTGTAGCTGCTGCCAGCCCCTCCCCCCAGAATCGTTGTCATCGCCGCCGATGCCCCCTCCATTACTACTGCTGTCGTCGCCCTGGCACCCTCCCCAATCACAGCTGCCGCCCACCCCCTGTAACTGTTAATTACCTTGGCTGACGGGGATCCCAAGGCTCCGCCAGCAGAAGAATTCGTCCTCCAGCGCTGCTCTTCTTCCTTCTGCCGCGTGGCCTTCCCTTGTGGCCTGCTTTTTTTCTCAGGTCTCGCATGCGCGGCCTGAGGGGAATAGCAGCCGCAGGGGAAGGCAATGCGGCAGACTGTGAAGAAGAGCAGCTTAATGTGTCTGTCCCTCCAGGTCCTCCCCAGCCTCCAAGGGGGGGCCCGGCTTCGGAGTTTACTCTCTCCTGCTCCTGTCGAGAAACAATCACCCAGATCCCGTCAGGAGCAGGATAGAGAGAAAGATCCCGGCGCTGCCCCCCGGAGGCACAGGGAATTTTGCCTCCCCCCCCTGCCCCCCTCTCAGCGGCCCTGCTCTGAAGCATTACAACATCCATATTCAGTTCAGAAACCTTCCATGTAACTGCTCTAAGGCAGGGCCGCCGAGAGGGGGGGGGGCAAAATTCTCCAGGCCCGGCCTCCAAGGGGGGCCCAGTGCCGGGGTCTCTCTCTCTGTCCTGCTCTTGACAGGACCTGGGTGATCGCGTCCCGACAGGAGCAGGAGAGAAAAAACTCTGGCACCAGGCCCCCCCTTGTAGCCTGGGGAGGGGCTGGAGGAGCAAACACAGCAGGCTGGCGGGGGAGCCCTGCCAGTAGAAGGGATCTTTTTTTTTTGTACCCCGCGCTTTCCCATTCATGGCAGGCTCAATGCGGCTTACATGGGGCAATGGAGGGTTAAGTGACTTGCCCAGAGTCACAAGCAGCTGCCTGTGCCTGAAGTGGGAATTGAACTCAGTTCCTCAGGACCAAAGTCCACCACCCTAACCACTAGGCCACTCCTCCACCAGTGCTGTTCTTCTTCATAGTCTGCCGCATTGCCTTCCAAGCGGCTGATTTCCCCTCAGACCGCGCAGGGGCGTAGCCAGATCTCGGTGGGAGGGGGAGCCAAAGCCCGAGGTGGGGGGGCACTGTTTAGCTGCCTCCCCCCATGGCCCCCCTTGCTGCCGCCGGCCCCCCCCCCCCCCGCCACTTTGGACCGCCGCCACAACCACACACCCCCCGGCCACCGCCTGCCCCCTGCCCCGCCACCACATCAGGTACCTTGTTTGCTGGCAGGGGTCCCTAGTCCCCGCCAGCCGAAGAGTGTTCTTCAGCGCCGGTCGGCTCCAGCGCCTTCCTTGTGGGATCATCTGTTTCTGACGCCTTACATCCTGCACAGGGCTACATGCACGGTGCAGGACATAAGGCATCAGAAACAGATGATCCCACAACGAAGGCGCCAGAGTCGACCGGCGCTGAAGAAAACTCTTCGGGTGGCGGGGATTGGGGACCCCTGCCAGCAAACAAGGTACCTGATGCGGCGGTGGGACGGGCAGCGATGGTGGGGGGTTCAAATGTAGAGGGGGCCAGGGCGTAATCTGTGGGGACCCATGCCCCTGTGGCCTCATGTAGCTACGCCCCTGAGACCGCGTATGCTCGGTTTTGAAACCGAGCACGCGCGACCTGACTGAGAGAAAAAGCAGCCGCAGGGGCAAGCCACGCGGCAGAGAGAAGAATAACAGTGCTGGAGGAAGATTCTTCTGCTGGGGGGGGGGCCTTGGGATCCCCGTCAGCCAAGGTATTACAGCTGCGGTGGGCTACAGCGGCAGTGACAATCCTTGGAGGGGCAGCAGTGGTGGCAGTGGCAGCGACGATTCTTGGGGGGGGGGGGGCCCAGGTCTGTCTCTCAGTGGCCCTGTGCCATGATACTCCACTGGTGCCCAGACAACTTAAGCTCTGTATCCAAACAGAAATTTCAGTTTGCCATGCTGTCTGTCCAGCTTTGTCCACCAGCATGGCAGCCTAGGAAAAACCTAAAAACAAGAAGGCAGTCTTTGAAAGAACATGGCAGCGTTCAGTGAGAGGACAATTAAATAAGCCAATTAAGGATGCAGAAAAATGTCTTCATTTCCCCTAGTCGTAATAAGGACCCAATTATTATCTGCAGTAATGAGCCGATTCACATGCTGCAATGAGAATGACTGATGTTACAAGGATACAGAATCCGAGCCCTGCAAGAGACCGCAATCAGGAAAGATTCATGAGTGCAATAAGCGGAACCACTCATTCTTAATAAGTTTCGCAGGATTTACGAGGCCCTGCTCCTATCCAGGGCCGCAAAACAGCAAGGATGTCGACAACGACCCTCCCCACTGACAAGCTCTGACCTCTTTCTGTCAAGTTCAGCCCTGTAATTTGGTTTTGCTTTCTATCTCCCAATCGTATGAGAGTCACTCTCATACGCTCCTACGTTCTTAAGCTTTAGAAGCTGTCAGGCATTTACACACGTAACTACAAATTAGGGCCAATTAGGGCCTGTTGATGCCAATGATTATTAATGCTAAATTAGCGCCATTAGCAAATTTAGTTATGCCTGTAAATGACCCCTGAATGTCCAATTTGTAGCGTCCTTTAGGTTCAGGCATATGTAGCAGCCAGGCAGGTATCCAGACGCCTAATTGTGGGTGGGTCTAAGCCCATAGTGGGTGGGTAGAAGAACAGCACCCCTGTGGCAATTTGGTCTCTCCCTCTCCTGCCTGCCTGCATGCCACACAGTCTGTCAAACCACCCCCCCCCCCCCCCATGTACCTTTTAAATAGCAGATCTTGAGCACTCAGTGCCTTCCCTCTGATGCAGGGGTGTAGCTACTTTGGGGCCACGGGGGCCTGGGCCCCCGTAGATTTGGCCCTGGATCCCCCTGCCAACGACCCTCTCAACCCCCCCCCCCCCCCACCATCAACCCGCCGTCGCCGTCTGCTACCTTTGCTGGCAGGGGACCCCAACCCCCGAAAGCCGAATTCTTCTCCTTCCTTCGTTTTGTTTCTGAGTCTGACGTCCTGCACGTTGTACATGCAGGACGTCAGACTCAGAAACAAAACAAAGGAAGAGGAGGACCTCGGCAGGCAGGGGTTGGGGTCCCCCACCAGCAAAGGTAGGTGACGGCGGGCGGGGGGGTCGAGAGGGTCATCAGCAGGGGAGGGTCAAAGTTGTTGGTGGTAGTCAACAGAGAAATACAGCATTACTATGACAGTCTGACAGGGTGGGAGGATGGGGGTGGGTAGGAGGTATGCATGGGGACATCAAAGCATATCATTGATATTCTAACAGGATGGGTGTGGATAGGTGAGGGGTGGGGTGATCAACAGAGACATACAGCTTTATGGTTTATAATGGGCTAGGAACCCCAGATCCTTGTTAAGTCTTTTCTGTTGGGTGTTAAAATATTCAATTATTCTGACTTCAAAGGTCTTACGTTCTTGTATGGTTTTAAAGTTACCTTTCAGGATTCTCACTGTGAAGTCACTGGTACAGTGTCCTGGTCCTGTAAAATGCTGACCAACAGGGGTGGGAGCCCTACTGGCACCAGTATTGTTCATGTGATGTCTATGTAAATTGAATCTTGTCTTAAGCGTCTTAAGTCAGAATGATTGAATATTTTAACACCCAACAGAAAGGACTTAACAAGGATCTGGGGTTCCTAGCCCATTATAAACCATAAAGTTGTATGTCTCTGTTGATCACCCTCCCCTCACCTATCCACACCCATCCTGTTAGAATATCAATGATATGCTTTGATGTCCCCATGCATACCTCCTACCCACCCCCATCCTCCCACCCTGTCAGACTGTCATAGTAATGCTTGAATGTTTTCACTTGTATACACTGTCAGCTAGCACATTTGCTTATTTCCGATCTGACGAAGAAGGGCAACCTTCGAAAGCTAATCAAGAAATATATTAAGTTATGTCCAATAAAAAATGGTATCATCTTATTTTCTTTTCCATGTTTTATTTTGCTTGATTTCTATTGATAACCTTAAGAGTTGACTAACACGGCTACCACACTCCTCTACTTAAGATTCTAGATGGAATGTTGCTACTATTGGAGATTCTAGATGGAATGTTGCTACCATTGAGGTTCTGTTGCTACTATTTGAGATTCTACATGGAATGTTGCTATTCCACTAGCAACATTCCATGTAGAAGTCGGCCCTTGCAGATCACCAATGTGGCCGCGCAAGCTTCTACATGGAATGTTGCTAGTGGAATAGCAACATTCCATGTACAATCTGAAATAGTAGCAACAGAATCTCAATAGTACCAACATTCCATCTAGAATCTCCAATAGTAGCAACATTCCATGTAGAATCTCCAATAGTATCTATTTTATTTTTGTTACATTTGTACCTTGCGCTTTCCCACTCATGGCAGGCTCAATGCGGCTTACATGGGGCAATGGAGGGTTAAGTGACTTGCCCAGAGTCACAAGGAGCTGCCTGTGCCTGAAGTGGGAATCCAACTCAGTTCCTCAGTTTCCCAGGACCAAAGTCCACCACCCTAACCACTAGGCCACTCCTCCACTATTGCTACTATTTGAGATTCTACATGGAATGTTGCTATTCCACTAGCAACATTCCATGTAGAATCTCCAATAGTATCTATTTTATTTTGTTACATTTGTACCCTGTGCTTTCCCACTCATGGCAGGCTCAATGCGGCTTACATGGGGCAATGGAGGGTTAAGTGACTTGCCCAGAGTCACAAGGAGCTGCCTGTGCCTGAAGTGGGAATCCAACTCAGTTCCTCAGGACCAAAGTCCACCACCCTAACCACTAGGCCACTCCTCCAAATTCCTATGCAGATGAAATTGTGTAGAGTAAATGGAAACCAAATGGAAACTTTCGTCTATTTCCCCACTTTTTAAACTATCAGATATCCATAAAAAGTACTCTAGATTGTGGTTGCTGTTCCCTGAAGTACTTTTCATAGCTATGTGAAAGTGGTGTTTCTTTGTTCCCGGATGCAGCTTACAGAAACGTTTGAAATGGAAAAAAAGCTTCCATTATTTGCTTATTTAGAATTAAAAAATATTGCTCTGTCACCTCTGTTCCCCCTCACAATTAGGAGAGATAATATAGAGTGTGAAGGTGGAGTGCCTAATGGAAAAAATGTTTAATTGTTTAATAGAAGAGCAAAATTAATTAATTCCTATAGTGCTTAAGCACTGGGATAATGAGTTGGGCAATGATACTTCCTTAGAAGAATAGGAGAAGATGTTATCTGTCATTAGTCATCGCTCCGTTTCTGCAAAAGCTTGTAAGCAATAAGTAGAGATTACTCACTGCTCATCGAAATCACCTTATTCCAGTTAAATGAAATAAGATCTTTCCTGATAGGGATGTGGCAGCCTGGGCTCTCTATGTACATGAGGCTTACATAGTAACATGTGGTAACATAGTAGATGACGGCAGAAAAAGACCTGCACGGTCCATCCAGTGTGCCCAACAAGATAACTCATATTTGCTACTTTTTGTTTATACCTTACCTTGATTTGTACCTGTCCTTTTCAGGGCACAGACTGTATAAGTCTGCCCAGCACTATCCCTGCCTTCCAACCACCAGCCCCGCCTCCCAACCACCGGCTCTGGCACAGACCATATAAGTCTGCTCAGCACTATCCCTGCCTCCCAACCTCCAGTCCCGCCTCCCACACCGGCTCTGGCATAGACCATATAAGTCTGCCCAGCACTATCCCCGCCTTCCAACCACCAGCCCCGCCTCCCAACCACCGGCTCTGGCACAGACCATATAAGTCTGCTCAGCACTATCCCTGCCTCCCAACCTCCAGTCCCGCCTCCCACCACCGGCTCTGGCACAGACTATATAAGTCTGCCCAGCACTATCCCCGCCTCCCAAACACCAGTCCCGTCTCCCACCACCGGCTCTGGCACAGACCGTATAAGTCTGCCCAGCACTATCCCCGCCTCCCAACCACCAGTCCCATCTCCCACCACTGGCTCTGGCACAGACCGTATAAGTCTGCCCAGCACTATCCCTGCCTCCCAACCTCCAGTCCCGCCTCCCACCACCGGCTCTGGCACAGACCATATAAGTCTGCCCAGCACTATCCCCGCCTCCCAACCACCAGTCCCGTCTCCCACCACCGGCTCTGGCACAGACCGTATAAGTCTGCCCAGCACTATCCCTGCCCATCACTATCCCTGATAGTGATTTATGTTTTGACGAGGTTAGACTATTCTAATAGCTGGGGTCTACCTTGGGAGTCAACACAAGAGGGGGGATCTGGGTGTTAAGGTGGACAATGTGGGAATTATTGGTAAAGTGGAGGAGTGGCCTAGTGGTTAGGTGGTGGACTTTGGTCCTGGGGAACTGAGGAACTGAGTTCAATTCCCGGCACAGGGAGCTCCTTGTGACTCTGGGCAAGTCACTTAACCCCCCATGTAAGCCGCATTGAGCCTGCCATGAGTGGGAAAGCGTGGGGTACAAATTTAACAAAAATAAATAAAAATAAAATAAGACCAAGAATATTATAATGCCCCTGTATCGCTCCATGGTGTGACCTCACCTTAAGCGTTGCATTGAGTTCTGGTTGCCGTATCTCAGAAGGCATATAGCAGAATTAGAGAAGATTCAGGAGGGGAAACTGGAGTGGTGGAGGGGATGGAACTCCTCTCATGCGGGGAGGGGCTGGGGGAGGTTAGGACTCCCTGGCCTGGAAGAGAGACAGCTAGTCTTATGTAACTTCCAGGTGCTTTACATCTGCTGACACCGTTTTGACATATTTAAAAAGAGGTTATTCACTTTGGCAAATATCTGCTGAGTTTGTTGGTTAATAATGGACAGCAATTTATGTTTTGTAGCTGATGGTTGCTTTGTATTAATTGTTTTCATTGATTTTATTTAAGTTTTAATGTTACCCGCTTAGTTGTAAGCAGGATATAAGTGTTATACTTAAATACATAAATAAATATGTGGTGACGGAGGAGGGAAAAATCAAGCCGTTCGTGGATTTGCAGCGAACTTTTCATCTCAGAGTTACAGATTATTTTGCTTATGACCAGCTTAAACATTATGTGGTGAGTGCCTGATGGGGTGAGATATAAAGGCACAACAACAATATCAGACTGGATTAATTCAGAAAACCTTGATCTTATCTTCCTCAGTGAAGCCTGGATCCACAATCAAAAAGACCCCGTAATCCTCGAACTGTGCCCTCCAGGCTACAAAATCACCCACTGGACCAGATTGGAAAAGAGAGGTGGAGGCATTGCACTAATCTATAGAGAACAATTCACTACTGAAACCACCGCTGAGTCCATAACACCCCAACTAGAAATCGCCTCAATCGGAATCCAAAGCAAATCTCTGATTAATCAGTTGAACTGCGTCCTGTTCTACAGACCACCTGGCAATTGGAATGAAAGCCAGCCAATCTTCACGGACTTCATCTCAAGCACTCGCGTTAACAACTCCAATACACTAATACTAGGCACTCCGCCAATGCACATGAATGTAAAGAATTCTTACGGTCCTGGGATCTCAAATGGCCTCACATACAAACTACCCACAATAAGGGGCACACACTGGACCTCCTAGCACACAAACTGTACACAGATCATAACCTATCAATAACAAACATCAAATGGTCAGAAACACCTTGGACCGACCACATCAAATCGAACCGATCCCTCAATTGGCGAAAGAAGGGATTAACTCGCACATCAGAACAAACAACTTATACTACCAGAGGGCAAATAGATCCACAAATATTCTGGCAACAGATATATGACAAGGGATGAATAACAAGATCTGACTCTATACATTACCTCAATCTGTGGGAGGATAGATGCAGCACCTTTAAAGACGAGAACATCAAGAAGACAAAATTCAATTCCTTGGTACAATGACGAATTAAAAAAAACTCCAAACATAAACCAGAAAACTAGAACGAGCATGGAAAAAAACAAAAGATGAACACACACTCAATGCATGGAAACAAATACACAGAAAATACAAATATGCAATTAGACAAACCAAAAGGTCCTACTATAAAACCAAACTAGGACCAGATAACAAAGATCTCAAGAAACTATTTCAACTCGTAAATAAGCTATTAGACACCACCCCTGTCACCACATCCAACACAGACACCCCACCTGCAGACAAACTGGCCACCTACTTTAAAGACAAAATAACAAAACTATGCAGCACCCTTCCTCATCACAACACCGATATCGAAAACTTCTTCGACAACCTGGACCTAACCCCGGGCGGATACCCAGCTGACCGAACCTGGACAACATTCAATCCACTCACCATTGAATCAGTCAAACAAGCGACTCATAGGTTCGCCAGCACCCACTGCAAACTGGACACATGTCCCAGTCACCTACTTAAATACGCCCCCAACCGATTCATAGAAGACCTCACATCCTACCTAAACTTCATGTTACAACAAGGCTCCTTCCCCAAGGAATATAGCAACATCCTACTTACCCCAATACCCAAAGACACCAAGAAAAATACAAATGATCTCACCAACTATCGACCAGTTGCATCTATCCCTCTAGTAGTAAAATTGATGGAGAGCCTAGTGACCAAACAGTTTACGGAATACTTGGACAAGTTTTCAATACTGCACGATTCACAATCAGGATTCCGCTCCCACCATAGCACTGAAACCGTACTAGTCACTCTCCTGGCCAAATTCAAGCAGGAAATAGCCATAGGTAAAAGCATACTTCTCCTCCAATTTGACATGCCGAGCGTATTCGACATGGTAAAACCACAACATACTACTGAGACTCCTTGGCCACTTTGGGATTGATGGAAACGTACTTAACTGGATCAAGGGCTTTCTTACCACCAGAACATACCAAGTAAAATCAAACTCAAATATATCACCTCCGTGGAAAGCAACCTGCGGAGTACCTCAAGGATCACCATTATCACCAATACTCTTCAACATGATGATGATCCACTGGCAAAGTCCTTGTCCAATCGAGGTCTCAACCCATTCATCAAGCAGATGATGTTACAATCTACATTCCCTTCAGACAGGACCTGACAGAAATAACCAATGAAATTAATGATGGCCTCAACATCATGGACTCCTGGGCAAACTCATTCCAACTGAAACTGAACACTGAAAAAACACACTGCCTCATTCTCTCATCACAACACAACAAGTACAAACCCGCAACTATAAGCACCCCAGAACACACACTCCCTACCTCAGATAGCTTAAAAATACTCGGCATCACACTCAATCACAACCTCACACTCGAGAACCAAGTATATACCATAATAAAGAAAATGTTCTATGAAATGTGGAAACTCAAACAAATAAAACCTTTCTTCCTGAGGGAAACTTTTCAGAACCTAATACAATCAATGGTCCTAAGCCATGCACATTACTGTAACGGAATCTAAGGGGGATGTAAAATACAACTCACAAAAAAACTCCAGACCGCCCAAAATATAGTAGCCAGATTGATATATGATAAAACATGATTTGAAAGTGCTAAACCCTTACAAGAAAGGTTGCACTGGCTCCCAATCAATGAACGGACCATCTTCAAAATCTGCACCTTGGTGCATAAACCACCTTATTTTCGAAAGAGAAAGACGCCCATATTTCGACCCAAATCGGGAGATGGGCGTCTTTCTCCCGTGGGTGCCTAAATCGGTATAATTGAAAGCCGATTTTGGGCGTCTCCAACTGCAATCTGTCGCGGAAACGGCCAAAGTTGATGGGGGCATGTCGGAGGCGTGGTGATGGGGCGTGTTTATCGGCCGAGGAGAGATGGGCGTCCTTGGCCGATAATCGAAAAAAGAAAGGCGTTTTTAGCACGAATTTGGGTCACTTTTTTGGACACTTTTTTTCACGAACAAGTCCCAAAAAAGGGTCCTAAATGACCAGATGACCACCCCTGACTCCCCCAGTGGTCACTAACCCCCTCCCACCCAAAAAAAAAACAACTTTAAAAACTTTTTTTCCAGCCTGTATGCCAGCCTGAAATGTCATACCCAGCTCCATCACAGCAGTATGCAGGTCCCTGGAGCAGTTGTTAGTGGGTGCAGTGGACTTCAGCCAGCTGGACCCAGGGCCACCCCCCCCCCCCCAACCTGTTACACTTGTGGTGGTAAATGGGAGCCCTCCAAACCGCCCCCAAAACCCACTGTACCCACATGTAGGTGCCCTCCTTCAGCCATAAGTGCTATGGTAATGGTGTAGAGTTGTGGGGAGTGGGTTTTGGAGGGGATTTGGGGCTCAGCACCCAAGGGAAGGGAGCTATGGACTTCAGAGGTAGTTAACTTTTTTTTTAATTGTTACAAGTGCCCCCTAGGGTGCCCGGTTGGTGTCCTGGCATGTGAGGGGGACCAGTGCACTACAAATCCTGGCCCCTCCCATGACCCAATGCCTTGGATTTGTTCGTTTTTGAGCTGGGCACCTTCGGTTTCCATTATCGCTGAAAAACGATACCGCCCAGCTCAAATCCGCACAAATCCGATGCATTTGGCTGGCACAAACCATATTATCGGAAAAAAGATGGACGACCATTTTTTTTCGAAAATACGGTTTGTCCCGCCCCTTCATGTACCCGTTCTCGGAGATAGACGCCCATGGAGATGGGCGTTCGTGTTCGATTATGCCCCTCCTTATCATCTACGGCGTAGTACCAGGATACATGACAGACGTAATAGATCTACCAACCAGAAACAGAATCAAATCATCACAATCATACCTAAACCTACATTATCCAAATTGTAAAGGACTAAAATACAAAACAACTTACGCATCCAGCTTCTCCTACATAAGCACACAACTATGGAAAGGACTCCCAAATGTTGTGAGAACAATCCATGACCACTTAAACTTCAGGAAATCACTCAAACCTCAACCTCTTCAAAAGGCTTATCCCACCGATCCAACATAAATCCCAGCACCCAGCAACACAACAAAACTAATGATCGTACTGGACAATCTATAATCTTCACTTCCTTCGACCCCTTGCCTGATCTACACTTACCTCATCTGACCACAATATAACTCTGCATCTGTTATCAACCGAATTGGCAAATGCCTCTACGGTACTATGTATGCCACATTGACCCTGAAAACAGGTGGGAAAATGTGGGGTACGAACAGTGGTGTGCTGGAGCAGGCTCTCACAGGCTCTCGAGAGCCGTTTGTTAAGTTTTTAAGAATTTTGGGAGCCGGTTCTCCAAGGCTACTTTAACAAATGGATCCCAAAATGTGGGCTTGGGCCCCTCCTGAATTCTCTTTTACTTTGCTGGTGAGAGAGAGCCCCCTGTTAACAATTTACCAGCACACCCCTGGGTACAACAAATGTAACAAATAAATAAATAAATATTGCCCTTATTGCATGGATTTCTTATGTACTGGTGCATGTTTGATTTTTGAGACCCAAACGCTATTCTGGAAAGAATAACATTACTTCCATTTCACTGCACAAATATTTTGGGGCATCCTCCCATGTTCTTTCAAATTGTGTCTGTGATCACACCAGTAAACGGAGAGCTGAAGCTTCTCACGGTTCAGAACGCAAGTCCAGTCACAAACTGTTCAGCAGACAGTCTCTTACCGCCCTCTACAGCCAGTTGCAGAGATTACAGGCTGAGCTTTGAGGTTCTGTTTCCTGCAGGAGTTGAGGTGACAGTCTGCCACACTAGTTCAGGGTCACATTTCCAGCTCAAGGTCAGACCAGGAGAAGGAAGTCTTTGATTGTACTCTCAGGGGAAGGAGTGTGCTGTGCAGCATCTCCAAAAGCTGTTAGTATAAACCTGTGAAAACTGAGAGAACTTGTGAAGCTGGATTCCTATACCTTCAGACCCCTCTTGGGGTAATTACAACCTGATACTCAAAAGCATTTGTCCATCAAGCAGCATCTGCCACCGAGATAAGCACCACTGACAAGGACCAGTCAGTGATTCAGGCACTGAAAATTATTACACACTGCTCCTGTGCTATCTGGATAGCGTCAGGGCAGAATGAAGGTGGACACCGGAGTTATTCGATTAGCGGCAATGTTCACTCCACTAACTGATGGAGCTTCATAAATAATAATCAGTGCTCTGTGAGTGTACTCCACTGTGTACACTGATGGAGCTCTATAATTAATACCACTCTGTGGTTGTACAGTGCTGTGTACACAGATGGAGCTTTACAACTAACAATTACTGCTCTGAGAATGTACAAAGCAGTGTACACTGATGGTGCTTTTTTAAGTAACTAGTAAGAGAGGCCCAACAGAAAGGAAACAGGCGCTAGCAAGGTTCCAGCGCCCCCTCCCTCTCTCCCTTCATCCTCAGAGCTCTAGGCACCCCTCCCCCTCAACCTCCCTCCCTACCCACTCCTCCACACCCCTCCCTCCCCCTCCTCCCCCTCACCCACTAAACCTCCCCCTCCTCCACACCCCTCCCTCCCCCTCCCCCTTCCCCTCACCTCCTTCCCTCCCTCTCCCTCACCCTGTCCCCCTCTCCCCACCCCACCACCCTTCCCCTCACCCCCTCCCCCTGAATTCCAGGACATCCCTCCCCCTCCCCCTCTCTCTGAGTTCCAGGACCCCCCTTCCCATCCCCCCTCCCCCGATCCCCTCCCCCCCACTCTTCGAGTTCCAGAACCCACTCCCACCCCTCCTATTCGAGTTCTAGGACCCCCCTCCCCTTCCAGTTCCAGGACCGGCCCTCCCCTTCCAGTGGAGTTTCAGGACCCCCTCCCCCCCTGTCATTTCAGGACCCGAACCCCCCACTCCTCTCTGCCCCTCCCCTTCATAAGAGCCGGCTGTTTAAAAGTTTTTACCTCCTGCACGCACGGACGCCGCTTCAGACAGCCTTTGCTTTCGCTTCTGTTTCAGCTGTTCCTGTGGTCCCGCACTCATTTCCTGTTTGCGGAAGGGCAGGATCACAGGAACAGCTGAAACAGAAGCGAAAGCAAAGGCAGTGTAAAGCGGTGTCCGTGCGTGCAGGGCTTCACTGTGGCCAGCGGACCACGGAGCAGGAGGTAAAACGTTTTTGGGCAGAGGAAATCGGAGGAGAGGGGGGGTGTCGAACTCGGACGGGAGTGGGGCCGTCAGACTGGAGCTTCCGGTGGCTGCTGCTGGGTTCTCTTCCCTCTCACTTCCCATTGGTCTGCCCTGTGACGTCATCCCCAGGGCGGACCAATGGGAACTGTGTTACGAACCCAGGCATCCAGACAGATGTGCAGAGCTGCAAATTATTATATAGGATAATCACTGCTTTGTGAGTGTACTGCACTATGTACACTGCTAGAGCTCTCTAATTAATACTCACTGATCTGTGACGGTACAGCACTGTGTACCCTGACAGAGCTATATCAATAATAATCACTTTTCGCTGATTGTACAGTGCTGTGTACACTGATCTGTGACTGTAAGGAGCTGCGTACAAAGACAGAGCTTGTTAAACTGCTCTGTGACTATACAGTCCTGTGTAGGTTGATGGAGCATTATAAATAGTAATCACTGTCCTGTGACTGTACAGCGCAGTGTATACGGATGGAAATTGTAAACAATAATCACTGCTCTGTTACTGTACAGTCCATTGTACACTGTTGGATCTCGATAATTAGTGGTCAGTTATCTGTGATTCTACATGCTGTGTACACTGATGGAGCCCTATAATTCATACTCATTGCACTGTGAAGGTACAGTGTTGTGTACACTGATAGTGCTATATAATTAATACTCACTGCTGTGTGACTGTACCGTGTTGTGTAAACTGATGCAGCTCTATAATTAATACTCACTACCTCTGTTACTGTACAGTGCTGTGTACACAAATGGAGCCCTATAATTAATACTCATTGCTCTGTGACTGTACCGTGTTGTGTAAACTGATGGAGTGCTACTACTACTACTATTTAGCATTTCTATAGTGCTACAAAGCGTACGCAGCGCTGCACAAACATAGAAGAAAGACAGTCCCTGCTCAAAGAGCTTACAATCTAATAGCTATAATTAATACTCAGTACCTCTGTTACTGTACAGTGCTGTGTACACAAACGGAGCCCTATAATTAATACTCATTGCTCTGTGACTGTACCGTGTTGTGTAAACTGATAGAGCTCTATAATTAATACTCACTACTCTTGTCAACTGCAAGACTTTATGTGACTCAAGATGCTACCTGATTGATGCAGGGGGTATTAGGCCCTGGTGAAAGTTTTGTATTCGGGAGTGGGTGTGGGCCTTTTCTCCCAGCTGTTTAAAGTCCTGCTTTATATTCGACCCCTGTTCAGCTTTATGAACGCCATTAGGAAATGAGCTGGGCAGTGCTGCCACATCCCTATCATTTGTTGAAAGTTTCCATTGCTGACTCTTACATTGAGTATGGGTATAAAATGCTTTTTCACTGGTATTACACCCCGGACCACCTGAAGCGCATTTTTGGCACCTGGGACTGGACATTGTTGGCACGGATTTGCTTCTGAGAGCAATTTTACCCATATCTGGTGGGACTGTACCAAGGCTCAGTGGTATTGGACAACGGTGGCTGTCACGAAATGCTTTGCCACCTGCCTGGAGTTACCCCGCAGCCACTTAGAGGGTCTATCCCCAGCACAGCTTAGGTCTCTCACTCTCAAATTATCCCCAGTGATTTCTAGGTTACTGGAGGCCACACTCCCAGTGGTCCCATAGTTACCAGAAAGCACTCACAGACCCAACACATGAACCACCTGGATTCTTTATCAGTCCAGACAGGCAGAGTCAACTGAAAATTGTTTATTGTCTTAAAAAGTGCAATTAGCAAACAATAACAGGTAACTGAAATATGGATCAATTATAAAACTATCAAAACATTTATTTACTTTCTAAAAAGTACCTGGGGAGATCAGGAAATATGCTGCTCAAAGATTATCAAATATAACTGATCACAGGGCCTCAGCAAAGAGATCTGTCCCTCACTTCTCCCAGGCTAAGACTTAGGCAAAAGCCAGTACACTCCAAATGAAATTGAGCTCCTGGCCAATCAGAGCCCAGAACAACAAGTTTGAAAGTATACTGAAGACTGCCTTTCCAAAAAGCTTAAACAAAGAAAACAGCCCTGGTTCTGCAGCAGCTTCAAAACATAAACATGCACCACCTAGAAGAATGGTCTAACGTTTGGCAATTAAAATTCAATGCGAAGAAATGCAAAGTGATGCACTTAGGGAGTAGAAATCCAAGGGAGACGTATGTGTTAGGCGGAGAGAGTCTGATAGGCACGGACGGGGAGAGGGATCTTGGGGTGATAGTATCTGAGGACCTGAAGGCGACGAAACAGTGCGACAAGGCGGTGGCGGTAGCTAGAAGATTGCTAGGCTGTATAGAGAGAGGAGTGATCAGCAGAAGAAAGGAGGTTTTAATGCCCCTGTATAAGACGTTGGTGAGGCCCCACCTGGAGTATTGTGTTCAGTTTTGGAGGCCGTATCTTGCAAAGGATGTTAAAAAAATGGAAGCGGTGCAAAGGAAAGCTACGAGGATGGTATGGGATTTACGTTCCAAGACTTATGAAGAGAGGCTTGCCGACCTGAACATGTACACCCTGGAAGAAAGGAGGAACAGGGGTGATATGATACAGACGTTCAAATATCTGAAAGGTATTAATCCGCAAACGAATCTTTTCCGGAGATGGGAAGGCGGTAGAACGAGAGGACATGAAATGAGATTGAAGGGGGGCAGACTCAGGAAAGATGTCAGGAAGTATTTTTTCACGGAGAGGGTGGTGGACGCTTGGAATGCCCTCCCGCGGGGGGTGGTGGAGATGAAAACGGTAACGGAGTTCAAACATGCGTGGGATATGCATAGAGGAATCCTGTGCAGAAGGAATGGATCCTCAGAAGCTTAGCTGAAATTGGGTGGTGGAGCAGTTGGGGGGAAGAGGGGGGTGGTTGGGAGGCGAGGATAGGGGAGGGCAGACTTATGCGGTCTGTGCCAGAGCCGGTGATGGGAGGCGGGACTGGTGGTTGGGAGGCGGGTAATACTGCTGGGCAGACTTATATGGTCTGTGCCCTGAAAAGGACAGGTACAAATTCAAGGTAATGTATACACATATGAGTTTGTCTTGGGCAGACTGGATGGACCATGCAGGTCTTTTTCTGCCGTCATCTACTATGTTACTATGTTACTATGTTACCTGCTGGCCAAACTAGAGAAATACACTTCAGGATATACCCAATACAGTTTACAGGCTTAAAACACACTGTTCTGTCACAGTGGCCCACTTTCTTTCTGATTAGTTATCTGTGCAGGTCCCTGTGAGTGTTTACACCTTTCTGCGGAATGGGCCACCCACCTCTTGAGGTTGATCCTGCTCATCTGGTGGTGCTGGTGGTCAATGCTGCACAGATTTTTCTCACTGCAACTTGGCGCCTGTTGCATCTTCCCTCTAGGGATTGGTTCTTGGAGAAGTTGGACTGTTTGTATTTGCTGTTTCGGCTCACTGCCTTAAAGGGGGAAACCACTGGCCACTTTTTGCACAGTTGGTGACCTTACCAGACCTGGCGGGGGCTATCTTGGATTTGGTGGTTAGCCCTGACCTTGGGTTCTAGTGTTGTGGGGGGGGGGAATCTTTTCATGGGGGTTGTTCCACTGTCCACACAGAAGGACCTCTATAATTAATACTCACGGCTCTGTGAGTGTACAGTTCTGTGTACACTGATGGAGCTCCATAATTATTACTCACTGCTCTGTGACTGTAGGATGCTATGTCCACAGATGGAGATCTATAAGTATAAAGCAATGCTCTGTGATGGTACAGTGCTGTGTACACTGATTCATCTCTATAATTAATACTACTCTGTGACTGTACAGCACTGTGTACACTAATGGAGCTTTAAAATTAATACTCACTGCTCTGTGACTGTATCACGCTGTATACACTGATGGAGCTCAATAATTTATACTCACTTCTCTGTGATGGTACAGCACTGTTAACAGTGATGGAGTCCTATAGTTAATACTCACTACTACAGCACTGTGTACCCTGACAGAGTTGTATAAATAATAATCATTTTTCTGTGATTGTACAGCGCTGGGTACACTGATCCGTGACTGCATAGTGCCGCGTTTTAAAAATCGAAGACCATTCTAGAGTGCTAGGTGTAATTCTAGACTCCATATTATCACTGATAAACAGATTACTTTTTATAAGCTCTGGCAATTACAGGCAGTAAAATCTTTATTGGTGAAAGATGATTTTAGAACAATATCTCAAGCAGTTTTATTGTCACAATTGATCTACTCTAACTCACTCTGGGGCCCTTTCACTAAGCTGCGGTAGGCTCTCTGCGCAGGCAGCGCGTGCCAGGCCAGCGTACCCTCCTGGTGCTAATTTCAGATTTGGCTCAGGCCCATAACACGTGGATGAATTATTTATTTATTTTTTATTTTATTTATTTGTTGCATTTGTATCCCACATTTTGCAGGCTCAATATAGTAACATAGTAGATGACGGCAGAAAAAGACCTGCACGGTCCATCCAGTCTGCCCAACAAGATAACTCATATTTGCTGCTTTTTGTGTATACCCTACTTTGACTTGTACCTGTGCTCTTCAGGGCACAGACCGTATAAGTCTGCCCAGCACTATCCCGCCTCTCAACCACCAGCCCTGCCTCCCAACCACCGGCTCTGGCACAGACCGTACAAGTCTGTCCAGCACTATCCCCGCCTCCCAACCACCAGCCCCGCCTCCCGATCTTGAATAAGCTCCTGAGGATCCATTCCTTCGGCACAGGATTCCTTTATGCTTATCCCACGCATGTTTGAATTCCGTTACCGTTTTCATTTCCACCACCTCCCGCGGGAGGGCATTCCAAGCATCCACTACTCTCTCCGTGAAAAAATACTTCCTGACATTTTTCTTGAGATTGCCCCCCTTCAATCTCATTTCATGTCCTCTCATTCTACCACCTTCCCATCTTGGGAAAAGGTTCGTTCGCGGATTAATACCTTTCAAATATTTGAACGTCTGTATCATATCACCCCTGTTTCTCCTTTCCTCCAGGGTATACATGTTCAGGTCAGCAAGTCTCTCCTCATACGTCTTGTAACGCAAATCCCATACCATTCTCGTAGCTTTTCTTTCACTAACGAATATGGCTTACAGTATGCCGTAGTGGCGATCGCCATTTCCGGAATGAGAAATACAAAGTGGTATTGCATTAAGTACGTAGATGGTAGAGTAAATTCTAGATTAAATTAGATAATCAGTTCATTTCGGCGTGAGAAATAAGGTGGTAGTGCGTTAACGTTCGTTAGTGGTCGAGTGACTGAAGCAGTCAGGTATAGAGAGTTCGGTTTTGTCTAGTTCTGGAAGAGTTTCGTTGTCTGGTATTTAGGGTGGATCATTGTGGTATGCCTTTTTGAACAGGTTGGATTTTAGTAATTTTCGGAAGATTGTAAGGTCGTGCGTTATTTTTATGGCATTTGGTAGTGCATTCCGTAGTTGCATGCTAATGTAGGAAAAGCAGGATGCATATGGTGATTTATATTTAAGTCCTTTGCAACTGGGGTAGTGGAGATTCAGGAATGTGCGTGCTGACCTTTTTGTGTTCCTGGTTGGTAAGTCTATGAGGTCTGACATATATACCGGGGCCTCACCGTGAATGATTTTATGGACCAGGGTGCAAATTTTGAACGCAATTCGTTCTTTTAGTGGGAGCCAGTACAGTTTTTCTCTTAGGGGTTTGGCGCTTTCATATTTCGCTTTTCCAAATATGAGTCTGGCTGCTGTGTTTTGGGCAGTTTCTTAATGATTTGTTCTTTGCAACCGGCGTAGATGGCATTACAGTAATCTAGGTGGCTTAGCACCATTGATTGTACCAGGCTGCGGAATATTTCTCTTGGGAAGAAAGGTTTTATGGAACATTTTCTTTGTTATATTTTTCACGTGGATTTCTAGTGTGAGATTTCGGTCAATTGTAACTCCAAGAATTTTCAGGATGTCCGAGACAGGAAGGGAGTAGTCCAGAGTATTTATAGTGGTGGGTTTGTTCCTACACATGGAAGTTCCGGTGGTAATCAGCACTTGGCACATGCCGACCGGTCACCACGCGTGTAGCACGTGAGCCTTTACCGCTAGATCAATGGGTGGCATTAAGGGCTCAGGTCGGTTTTGGGTGCGCGCTGGTTTCATTTTTACCGCGGGCCTTTTTCCCGTCCCATTTTATAAACGCCATTTTTTTTTCTTGATGTGGTAAAAACAGGCACGCGTGCGCCCAATACACGCGCCTGCACTACCGCAGGCCCCTTTTTGCCGCTGCTTAGTAAAAGGACCCCTCTGTTCTCAATTTCAACTATGTTGTTACGTCGTCTACAGCTGATGCAGAATACTGCTATCAGGCTACTTTGTGGTACGGGTCATTTTGATAGCGTATTCTCTGCCTTTCGAGATTTTTCACTGGTTCACGATCCATAAATGTATCAGTTTTAAAATTCTTTGTTTACTATTTAAATCAATATTTTGGTATAAACTCCGAGGGCTTAGGAGAACTGTTAGTGTTTACATCTGCAGATAGAAAACTAGCCCCCCTGTTTACTTATACCACACTGGTGGCTGCCGTGCCTCCCCGGGAACTCCGTTCACTGGGTAAATCTCTCTTATCTGCACCCTTCTCCTCCACTGCTAACTCCAGACTCCATTCCTCTTATCTTGCTGCACCATATGCCTGGAATAAACTTCCTGAGCTGGTACATCAAGCTCCATCTCTGGCCGTCTTCAAATCTAAGCTAAAAGCCCAACTTTTTGATGCTGCTTTTAA